>NC_084997.1:4799840-4812340 GCF_963854185.1 Sardina pilchardus
TTCATCATGCCATAGTGGCATGGGTCCATGGGGGCCAGACCATGAGTACAACCTTGTCCACTCTGCTTGACCCTGCTAGTCTACTCGTCCTTCCTGGTCAGCCAGTGCTGTCAGCTGACTGAGTCTTCACAGGCATCAGTCGTAGCAGCAGCAGCAGCAGCTGCCCGTGGCGTCCTCTGCCCGCTGCCAAGTGTGTCAGGCCCGCCGGGCCGCATGCGCCCAGCAGGGTGGCACCCCCCTCCGAGCAGCACTCTGCATCTGGGACGCCATGTGCACCGAGCGGCCAGCAGCCAGAGCGCGTCTGCGGGGGCACTGCCCATCTGCTGAGACGGGGCAGCAAGGGAGGCGTGGACGCCTCATCCACCTGAGAGCCCCGGTGCAATCTAGAGCAGGCAGCATGTGGGCTAAGTGAAGCCATCAGCCTGCCCCACACCCATCTCCCCACCCATCTCCAGGCCCTCATCTCCACAGAGCGGCTCTGAAGAGAGGGGGGTGGGTGGGGGGCCCTGTGCAGACACCCCACCCCCACCCCCAGCACCCCCACCTCCATGGCTGTGTTTTCTTTCACAAGGCCGCTATTCTTCGGCTCACAAAACATTACCCAGCAGGGGCAGCTCACCTTTGACCTCACCCCCTCCCTCTCCTTCCCCTCTGCCCGACCCCACAGCCACACAGACACGTTGAGGATGTCTAACCCACATCTCTCTCTCTCTCTCTCTCTCTCTCTCTCTCTCTCTCTCTCTCTCTCTCTCTCTGTCTCTCTGGTGAAGCCCCCACATGGTGTTGGTGAAATGGGATACTGAGTGGAGTGACCAGGGATTGTCCAGTGATGAGAGGACCATTAACGTGGCATTGGGGAGTGCTGACCATTGATCAGCGATGGAGCCTATGAATTCATTGTCAAAGTGAGGACAAATGCGTGCGGATATGGCCGGAAAGTTTCAGAGCTGAGTCTCCTCGGAAGGGTATCCTAGAAACCCAACATTAAGGAATTCCTGGTACTAGTCAAGGCAGTTGCAAAAAACAGCTGTTGCCACCTCAGTCTTAAATGTCAAATCTGAAATGTCTGACTGCACACTAATAAATAGCCAGAAAATTATACTACAAAAAGCCTTAATCTGAAACTCATTTTCTGACTCATTTGTGTGTGTGTGTGTGTGTGTGTGTGTGTGTATTTGTATGAGAGAGACTGGTGTATAAGTCAGCCCAGATCAACATTGAGGACATCCTCTGTTGACATCAACTCAGCCCTAACTACGTATGGCTTCTTCTCACAGCCAGACTCACATGTCCACACACACTGCAGCCCCACATGCTGAAGCGCACCATAACCACTGACAACTGCTGAAAACATAATGACCGTCATTTACAGCGCTCAGGAGCGGCCAGTGTGAACTAGGCCAAACTGCTCCAAAAACAAGCAAAAACCGTTTGTGTCAGCAAACGTGGAACTCCAAACCCCCTTTCTCCACTCCACACCCCCCCCCCACACACACACATACACAGACACTCTGCCTAGGGGGCAAATGTTGTCTATCGATTCAAAAGTTTCAAACAGGGACCGTAAAGAAAACAATGTCTGCTCCCACCTGAATCTAATTAGCTGCTATCAACCCTAGTCCAAACAATCTGGAGCTACGCTGTGGCCCAAACATTTATATTACTGGCACTCCAGCAACATGAGGCAGGGCAGAAGATTTATTATGATGAATGTGTTTACTCAGCCATAGGAGCCCAGTGGACCAGCCTGCTCCCTAAAGCCCCCCACTCCCCTGCCCCAAGGCCCTCAGCGTCGCTCTGGCCCTGCTGAGCCAAGACTGATGACAGACCTGATACGTCCTCCCACCATGGGAGGCTGTCTGACAGAGACAGAGGTTCACTCCCAGCAGTTTCTCTCTCCCGTCTCTCTATCTCTCTCTCTCCATCTCTCTATCTCTCTCTCTCTCCTTCTCTCTCTCTCCCTCCCTCCCTCTCTCTCATCATATACCTGGCACTTGCCCATGGCTTTGTCAAAAAATTCCTTCAGACAGGACTCCCTGGTGACCAAGCACAGTAAAAGTCCTACCATATGGTGTTCATTTTGAATGGGTACATGGGCAAATTGTTGCTGGAGAAAGGATTGTCACAGCCAAGAAACTAAAAAATATCACACAACAAATGAAAACAACAGCTGAATGGCTAAAAGTAGCAGCGCGCAGCTGTGAGAGCCTTGCCCTCAACTTAACTTCAAAGTTGCTGCCACAACTCCAGTCTAACAATGCTCTCTCTCTCTCTCTCTCTCTCTCTCTCTCTCTCACACACACACACACACACACACACACACACACACACACACACACACACACACACACACACACACACACACTAAATCCTCCATTGAGCGGACGGCTCTCCAGCCCTCATTCACACGCTGTCTGCTGCACCGGGGTGAGCATAAATCCCTCCTTGAAGCCGCGGCCAAGTAGAGGAGCGCGGGCGCTGCAGCCCTCGCCACAATGGCCGTGTCACAGGCGAGGCGCTTGCCCCCGCCGCCCGACTCAGGAGCCGCTCTCCAGATCAGTGTTTGGACAAGCCTCGGGGCATTGTGTGGGGATGTCAGCCCACGCTCTTTAAAACAAGGTCCCTTTGTCCCGCACGGGAAGCGTTGGCTTACACTTTAATTGGAGGTCCTGACAGTGGTGGCCATGGCTGCAGAAAGGGCTGAGTCAATCCCTCCAACCTCCACACTAACACATAACCTACATGCTAGCATGCTGTATGAATACATCAACTGGGCCTGGGGAAACAGAAGCTGCTGGAAAGTAAATAAATATTTGTCTGAAAAGACAATAAAGCTGCGTCATACTCTTGGACGAGACGAGGCCGTGGTTGATATGAGAGAGGTCCAGGGTCATGTTTGGTGTGTCCACCCCAGTGAAATGAAAAGAGAGAGGGGGGGAGTGAGTGAGCGAGGCTGTTTCCCATGCAGGCTGATGCGGGGTGCTTTAGCAGGGTGGGATGGAACAGATTGGCTCAGCGCTGGGGGCGAGCGAGCGAGGTGGCCCGTCATCACCTCCCTACCCCTCCACTGCACCAGGGGGGCAGGAATGTGACCCCCTCCGACCAGCGCCCGCCCTCACGTGGGACCATCACCTGCTTTTCATTTACGGGGCAAAATGCACCTCAGGCATTCAGGCAATTCCTCCCTCCATTTCTCTCTCTCTCTCTCTCTTTCACTTTCTGCCCCCCCACCCTCCCACCCTCTCTGATCTGATCCCACATCTATTCAGCATGCATTGGAGTTCACAGTAAAGTATTCACAGGAGGAAATTACTCAAGTCATCTAAAAGTCAAGCAGGGAGCCAAAAATCCCCCTCTTTACACACATGCCATCAGCAGCCATGAAGGCACATAGAGTCATCACAGAGCCAGAGATGCCCGGGGCCAAATATACATTAAAGCTGTCCAGAGCATGTGCCCGATGACTCTTTGATATGAAAGCCTCATATACTGTATCTTTGAAGTGCTGGATTGCTGCATGAAGGTCCCACTGTGGGCAATCAAATAAAACACTCCCTCCTGCAGGCAAGAGGCTTTCTTCTCCTCCACAATCCAAACCTTTAGGATTTTGTTACGTTCTAAGAAAACAATATTTTATGCCCTGCCCTGCCTTTTCAGCTCACTGTGAAAGGTGCCAATAGATCTTCAATAGATTCAATTTGCGTGCAGTTGAATGTGATGAAGCGTACAGCGGTAGTAGATCGGAATGTTATTGCAGATGAAGGTGAAGATGATGGTGCTGATGATTGCTACTTTCTGGACTAAGCAGATGTTGAACTTTTCACATGCATGACAAATTCTTCCCAGAAAAAGAAAGCAAGGTCATATACTGCGAGAATTCCACAGCTCCGAGCTCAGAGCAGAATTTCACAGGGTGAAAAAATGCAGATTAAATCAAGACTAGGCGTCCAGTTTCATTACAGCGCAATAATGGTATTTCATGGCACATGCAGGGTTTAGAAAACCATGTCCAATGCCTTAATCACAACCATGTACGGCAGTTCATAAAAGTTCAAATGTACTTAATATTGCTAAACATCTCAAATCCCACTTGGCTTGAGCGCATGTTGTTTCAGATTCGACTCAATCAGATCTCCTGAGGTAAGAGTGCTCAGTGGCTCCGCTCCCTCTCACTGAACTCAGTGGGCAGAAGAAATCAGATTGTGCCGTACTGTTGAGCGAAAGAAAGAGCAACAATGAGAGCTTTTAAGCTGTCTTCAGCATGAGGATCCCATAGACAAAGACTATGACAATCCCCACTGCCAATGATTTACACATTCCTGAAAACAAAAACTGGAGTGAAAGTAGAAACATTGTTTGTCAGAGCCGCAGTTCTGAATTGGCCTTGTTGTTGTAATCTGATGCACGCCCAAAACCACAGCAAGGAGACGCTCTCCAAACGCGAGCCAGACCTCCCTGTACGACGCAGGTCCGCACCGTAAATCAGTCAGCACCACTCACCAGCGTCTAGCACTACATCAAGAACTCTACTCTGAGGTCCCCCCGGGCTCATACACCTCCCAACACCCACATCAACACACACACACACACACACACACACACACACACACACACACACACACACACACACACACACACACACACACACACGGGCGCGCACACACACACACGGGCACGCACACACACACACGGCCCACTGGGGCACAGCTGGGAGTCTTGCACTGTTATGGTAAAATGAATAAAGACATTAAAATGACAACGTGCAACATGTTGTTGGGAATGTTGTTGTTGGAGTCACTGGGTGCATCAGACAGAGACTGAGTACGCCGTCAGCATATTAATGTGTGACTACGCAGCAGCCCGACGTGCAGATCCATCTCAAAATCAGCACGTCCGCCAATGAGCGCTTTGATGGGCTGCGCTGATGCAAGAACACGGGACGCCGGCACCTGATTCTAATTTTGACCAAAGTGGCGGGGCTGGGAGTAACTACGGCTGGATGTGCGGAGGAGCGCTTGGCCCCCGACTCTTCGAGCCGCCCCTCCCCCACCCCCTCTCCCGCCCGAATCAATGGGAGCTCTCCTTGAGTGTTGCCAGAAGGAGAGAGGAAGGATAATTAAAGCATTGATTGGTGTGACGGCGGCAGCCAGCGAATCGGCTCACAGACAGGACTGGTAGGTGGGCGCTCTGCCCAGACTCTGTTATCACAGGGCAGGATCACAAGCTGTCAGTGCACAAACAAAACACTTTAATTAACCATGCCGACATGGAGGTGTAATCAGCGAGCTGGGGGTGTGGGGACAGAGTTTTCATTTTTTCTCCCATCCTATTTCAGTTCAAATATGTCTTTGTTTGGCGAGGTGAGAGAATCTGTTGTGCGTACGCGAGCGCACATATCTAAGTTTAGCCTCTCCAAATAAGGCCAAAATGATATTGTTTTGCAAGACGATGGGTCTGAAGGCCCAGGCCAAGATAAATCAACGCTGGATTGGTGAGCTAACTTAATAAGGCTTGCACACATGCACGTGCACGCTCGGGAGAAAATCCCAAATGGGTCCACCCGCACCACTTTCATACCATAAACAGCATGACAGATCAATGAGGTCCGAACAAAGAGAGCAAACACGGGAGGGCTGGTTGGGGGTGTGGGTGAGGGGGTGGGTGGAGGGGGTCCTTCCTGAGACCCCAACCACTGCAGCGTAGGAGGTTCCTGAGTGGGGCCAGGGGGGCCTCTGAGCCTCCGACTCCTAATGGCAAACAGGCCTCCACACCTCCACTCCTCTCTCCTCTCTGCTCCTCTCCGCTCCTTGGGTAGAGAGGCCTGAGCTGCAGCCGTCTCCCCTCCCTCCCTCCCTCCCTCCCTCCCTTCCTCTGGAGCAGGAGCAGCACCTGGGCACGGGGCCAGGCGCCCTCATCCTGTGCTCAGTCACCTCCAGAGAGCGCACAGGCCCCGGGCTTAATCTACTCCTGCAAACCTGTGGCTAACCACAGCCTGCTATCCAGCCGCTCTCACAGCCAGGACTCCAACAATATGGGCAACCGGAATGAGAGGGTCAAAAGGTTGATCCCATAGCAAGCACACAAATGCATGAAGACAAATTTGGACCAAGAACAGCAAATCAACCGATGATGAATAGCCTGGCATTATGACAAAATAGACTCGTGTACCGCAATTCATTTAACCAAATGATCATGGGTGACAAGAAAATTCTTGTAGGATGCCCTCAACTCATTGTTTGATGTATGAGGTGACGCATAGAATAAGTTCCACAAGCACGAACAGCTCATCTGGTCTGAGAGCTAAGTTCATTAAGACTTTGTTTATTAGGGATCGTTTACTCTGTGCATCGCCGGCGTCTCTAATGGCGACTGGCACTCTGGAACAACAGCGGAACAATGCTCCCAGTGAGAGCGCGCAGACAGACTGCATGACCAGACAGACGGGAACAATCAGCAGACGCTAGATACAGCAAGCGAGGAGCATGTGATCAACATCGAAACCTGCCCCCCTCCTCTATACACTCCCGCTCTGCACAGGCTCTGCCAAGACCCAAATGAAGTCCCGATGAGTGACAGGAACTGCCTCAGAGACCCAGGGGTCTGGACATCTCCTTACACCCTCCACAGCCAACACACACACACACACACACACACACACACACACGGCTCCACCGCAGGTCTGGAACAGCCAGCAACTGCCGTATATCTGTCCTACATGGGACGCTGTGCAGCGTTAGGTCTCCCTGCTGGGTTGTCCCAAACACCAGGAGGACCTCACTCAGAGGCAGCCGAGAGAGAGAGAGGAGACGACAGAATGTGTGGGAACGCCAGCCAAACCCAAACCATACTTCATAGCATATATAGAAAGTGCTTGAAAAAGGCTCTTGTGAAAGACCGATGATGCCAAAGATTTACAAGAAGCCTCCCTGGACACTAAATCTACTGAGATGCTCTAGAGGACATGTGAAGAGGGGGAGCGCAGAGGGCATTGTACAGGGCAGAGGATTAGAGGGAAACAAGGGCTATCACACAAGAGCGGGACAAAGAACGAGAAAGAGAGAGAGAGAAAGAGAGTTCAAAAAAGAGTGGAAGAAGAAAGGGCCAAAACAGGCTCGGACAGGAGACATTCCAGACGGGAGCTCCAGAGAGCGGTGGGGGAGAGCCGGGCCGATCTGCCCAGTGAAGTGTGCAGAGGGCCGGGCCTGGGCCCGCAGAGAAAATGGGGGGCCCATAAATCACCTCAACAGGGTTAAACGCCCTTTTATGTAGTGAGAGTGGGGTGGCAATTCTCCCGCTGGACTGTCAATCAGGAGTTTGGCTCCTCCAGCCTTGTCCGGCAGTTTGCTTGCAGCAGGCCACACAGCACAGCACCCTGTCACTGAGATAAGAATACCTCCTGCCTCAGCAAGACTGCAGCTCCTTTCAAGATCTGCTCCGACCACGGCCAGTCACATGGCAAATCCATTACCAACGGCAAACATTCGCCTATGTAAATCCAGATGTTGCAATTACGAGCCTTTTGCCAATTTTCTGATGTCCCACATCTGCTGCTCACCCCACCCCCATCTGAGATCAGAAGGTACCTCAAACATGGAGGAACGGGCCACCGGTTTCCAGTTTATGGGACGAAATTCCAGACGCCTGATTATCGTCTTACATTTGTTCCCTTTGCAGAAAGTCATGACAAACCATCAATATAAAGCACATGTAAACCAAAATAAATATTATCAATCAAATGTTTAAAGATCACTCATTTACTCATGCTATACACATGCACAGTTAATGACCAAATCAAATGCAGCACTAATGAGATTGACTCATACAACATCAGGTCCAGAAAGGTCCAATAGCAAAGGTAGAGAGAGATATTATGTAATGCTGCACTGTAGCAGTCAGCTCATCTGAGTCCACCCCTTGAGGAGCCACTTGAGCCCCAGTGCCCAGGCTTCAGTCATTGCACAACCCCCATTGACCCCAGCCGCTGAAAGAACACAGAGTTTCGTTTGGCTGGACGGGTCCCATCTATCAGCACGTCGCAATCGGAGACCCCTGGGATGAGTCCGGCGCAGACCCAACACGTGGCCCCGGGCCCCAGAGCCCCTGAGCGCCAGCGCCCAGCCAAAACAAACGCCCTGCGCCGCTGCCTGCAGTCTCCTGTTTGTGCTGGATTGATTTACTGAGGGGTTAATGGACATTGATCATTCCATTAAAATGGCCTGACTTCTTTGTCAATGCAGACGTTTAGTCGACAGGTCAATATTTACTTTAGCCGAGTGGCAAAAGGAACGTCTGTAAGCAACACCTTCTCCCAGACACATGGGTGAAGGCAGAAGTCTAGAGCGCAAAGTGCTTTTGCCAAAAGTAGCGGACAGGGGAGTCCAGCGGGATCTGGTTCATCATAAATAATGACCTAAGATCTTCCTCTTCTAAGGAATGAAGGACATGCTTCCAAAAGTGTACAGTGCAATCAGTCTCAAACTTGAACTCACTCTGTGTCTGTTGAGTACTTTTTCTGTCCTTGTCTTTTGCTCTGGAAGGAGGCCTTCAGCCCCATTTTAGTCTCATATTCTAGCACATCAATAATTCAGGCTGTTTTTGAGGAAGTGCAGTCTTAAGTTCATGTGTTGGTATTGGATGTTGTCCCTCTGCTCTGCGCCTGCACTCTCTTATGTCACCTGTCCTGCTTACTCAGCTCTTCCTGACTTCCAGCTCAGCGCACTCCAAAAAGGTGGACAGGTTATTTCCACGCTGTATGTCCCTCCCCACCACCCGTAGTCAATCAACTGCATTACAGAGGCCAGATTAGATCTTCATGTGAGGAGGGATTTCCTTACTCCTCTCCCTGAGCCAAATCAATCACATCGGCCTGATTGAGGATACCTGCTTCCTACATCTATGCCTTCCTATCTAATCCCATTTGCAGCTGTACACACAGGAGCTCCTCATCTCTGGCTTGTCACAGAGGGCAACCACGTCTCCCTGTGAGGAGGGCCAGGGGATTTGGCCACCCGTTAGTCAGGCCCATGGCTAACACAAAAGCCCACTGAAGAGACGCTGGACGGCATTCAGCCTTTCAGTCCAGTCAATCAGTGTCGGGAGGGCCCGGGCAACTGAACTGAAGGAGATGTGGGGCTCTTTTCCACTCATTCTAGCCAAGCAGAATGCTAATGACCAGAGCGCCGGGGTCAGAGGAGAGCGCCCGTGCCTGCGAGCCCAGAGCAGAGGAGAGGAGAGGAGCAGAGTGCAGAGGCAGGTCTCCAGAGCTCCCCCGCCACTCAGCCACGGGGGAGACACACTGAGAGCAGTGCTTAGAAAGACGGCCAAACACACAGATTCAATTATGCAGCAGCGAGCCGAACAGAGAGAGTTCTGTGTCACAACTGCATGCCAGGTCGGACACATCGGGAGAAGAAAGAGATGCTAAGTTTCCTAAACTGTCAACAACACAGGAGGGGATCTCGCTTTCATCTCAGAGAAAAGAGGCATTAAATCATGCGAGTAAACACCTATTTACACCGCACAGGGCACTTCAACTGCTCAAGTTGTGGCAATAATAATCTACTTTGGCAAGTTAAGCAGAGGGTTGGATCCTGCACCCTTCTCCATCCCCACCCCCCACCCGTGCACCCCCACCCCCCTCTCCACCCCTGGCTCACCCAGACCATGCAGGAGAGGCACACCCAGGTGCGTGCCCGGCCGGCCAGCGCGGCGGGAAGGCTGAGGGAGACGGACGGCATCCTGGAGGTGGGACGGGATCGGGATCAGGCACGCTGCTGCTCCGGCTCCTGGGCTCCTGGCGCGGGATTCCCAGATATTCCACACGGAGCGCCGCGCCGGCTCAGCAAATCCATGACACGTCGAGGACAGGCGAAGATGAACGGCTCCCGGTGCTTGTCCTGCTGCTGCTGCCGCCGCTGTCTTCTCTCTCTCTTTCTCTCTCTCCCTCTCTCTCCTTCTCTCTCTTCTCTCTCAGTCTGACTGTCTCACTGTGTTCCTCCTGTCTTCCTCCGCTTGCACTCCCTCCGTCTGCAACTCGGCGCTCTGTCTCTCTCTCCCTCACACACACACACGCGCGCGCACACACACACACACACTAATGCTGTCAGAGGGCCTCTCTCTGCACTGGCTTGCTCTCTCTTTCCCTCCTCTGAGAAACTCACAAAGCTTTTGGGGTCAGGCAACTCAGCTCCACAGGAGCGAGGGGGAGGTGTCTAGAAGGGGCCTTCATTTATCCCCATCTCTGCCCCCTACCCATGCTCTCGCTCTTAGCTCCTCCCCCTCTATCTCTCTCTCTCCCTCCCTCGCTCTCTCTCTTTCTTCATTCTTATTTTCATTCACTCTCTTGCTTTCCTCTCTCTCGCTCTCTCTCTCTCTCTCTCTCTCTCTCTCTCTCCTCCCCCATTCCTCTCTAGCTTTTCTAAGCATGCTCGCTCATGTCTGTGCTAATGTCACTTTAATTTTTCATTAACTCTCTCCTCCTCCTTCTCCTCCTCTCCTCCTCCTCTTTCTCCTCCAGCCTGTCGCCCCTCCAGCTCCCCAGCCTCTTGTTCCAGAGCTGCCTGCTGAGATCCACCTTCCCTGGGAAAAACTCGCCGGTCAAACATCTGCAGATCCAGTTATGGAAGTCCTGGCTGACTACATTCACCTCCGATACAGCGCTTCATTTGTCTGTGCGTACATGTGTGCGTGTACATGAGCGCAGGTTGGTGTGGGTCCAGTTTTCCTCACTGATAAACGTCCATCCAGCAGTAATGAGCTGCTTTGTCCACTCACAGGCCGTGGTCCTTGGCCCTGAGACAGAGGACTGTAAACAAAACGCAACAATGCCGTTTCATTAACTTCCCCCAATCCATCAAGCCGCTAAATTGGTTGCAGGAGAGGTGGTCTGTCTGGGGGTCTCCCTCTCCGCGTCTCTCACACCCTCCCTGGGTAATGTCACTAATCCATGGTATTTCCTTCCCAGGAGATGAAACAGCTCAGGGGCCAGCCCTGCCTTCTGACAGACCCCTCATTAATCTCCCCTCACCCCTACACACACACACACACACACACACACACACACGGACAGAGATGCCCCTCAAAAGTAGACCTCCATTAACCCAACCAAAACATTTATGAGGCAAAGTGAGTAGCATTTGTAGGGCATTAGTGATGAGCTGTATGGTTGTGATGCATGACCTGCAGCAGGAAGTGGACTGTGCCTTGGTGTTCCTGAGCTGTGGTGGTGGACAGGGCTACAGGGACCAATATGTGGGGCCGGCCACTTCGTTTTCCACCCGAAATCACCAGCGCTTTAATCAGAGCGAGTTTACGGACATCTTCATTAGGGAGGCCTTTCCTCCCCGGATAAGCCCCACAGCAGCGGGGGGAGCAGCAGGGATTCTGTGGGATCACTCCGCTCTCCCGCTGGATGAAGCCCGTCACATCTCGCTCGGCTCCCGCAATCACTGCCGCGCGCCACAGCCAGAGGCTCCGCCATGCTCCCTTAATCAATCCGTTTATGAGTGCCACGGCAGTCAATAGGCCTGCTATATATACACACCCGCCGAGCTGAGGATGTGCTTTCACCGAATTCTATTTCCAGGGCCAGGAAATCAGATGAGAGGCAATACAATATGGCAAAGTGTCCCAAGCCCACAGCAGCCACCGCACATTAGAGGAGATTGGGGTCAGGAGCAGGCGAGAGAACAGGGAGAACAGGGAGACGGACACAAAGAGGGGATGAGGCCAGGAGACGACGCTCAGCTCCCATCAAAGAGCCGTCTCCAGCAGAGTTATTCATATGAGGATGTATCAAAAGAGACTGCACAATCCCTGGGCTTTACTGGAGAAGGGTAGAGAAAGAGAGAGAGAGTGTGTGTGAGAGAGAGAGTGAGAGAGAGAGTGTGTGAGTGTGTGTGTGTGTGTGTGTGTGTGTGTGTGTGTGTGTGAGAACATGTGTCAATCTGCAGATGGGTGAGAGCGATGTTTACCTTTATCATAGAGGAGATGAGTCACATGTGTACACATCACCGGCAGAATCATTAAAGTATTTCCTCTCTGGTCTCATCTTGAAACAATTTGGGATTCTCCCGGGGCCACCCGGGCGCATTGTTTAATCTGCGTATTTGTTTGCGCACAGTTCTAGTTGAATGGAGGGGAAAGAGCGGGAACGAGGGGAAAAGTATCATTCATTGTTCATCATCTGTATCAGAGCACAATCCACTTAGTGAGTGTATTGCACAATGTACTGTAGCGCTGATGTGTAAACCATGATCCAGACACAGCTCAGCCTGGGAACTGAGACTGCACAGCACCAACCTCATGCAGGGACCCTCTCTTCTGTAATAGCACCTTATGGAGCCTAGCACTGGAGGCATAATGTATACAGTACTGTATATCCTAAATACACTTCCACACAGATTCACACACACACACACACACACACACACACACACACACACACACACACACACACATACACACACACACACACACACACACACACACACACACACACA
>NC_084997.1:4814840-4822340 GCF_963854185.1 Sardina pilchardus
GCCCCTTTCTCTCTCATATTAAACATCCCAAGTGGGTCTTGTATAAAACTCTGAGGTCCATAATCGCTTACATACCACAACGCTGAGAGCCAAGTTAAACTGACAAAACCAACATTTCAGCCCATGCCAAACTTATCTTCCTCTAAGCAGCAGGAAATCCATCCAATTCTCCCAACTTCTCTGTGGCTATTAGCTCATCCCATTACTGTGGTGCACAATCACTGCACTATATAATGCCAAGCACACTGTGGGGCCACGCTAGGAATCTGAGGGCTCAGCAGATGTCCTGAGATCCATCAGTGTTTGGATGCTCACAGAAGAAGAGAGTCTACAGGTCACGGAGAATCACTCATGACAGGAGCGACATTAGAAATGGTCAATTGGATCATTAGAGCCCTTTGTTCAAGCGAAGTTTGGGGAATTTTCAAAAAGAGTCATCTGTTTTGTATCTGACTAATTCATTCTCCTTCCATGGCCACTACAGTTCTACTCACCTGAAGCTCCAATTTGCTCACAGACAATGGTTTCACTATACACAAAGCTCAAATGACACTTTGTTTGTGAATGCCTGCTGTGTGTTTGAAATGTATTATTAAAATGTAGAGAAATCATATAACATTTTATAAAATGTTGAGAAATCGTACCCTTCATTTGCCAATAGCAACAAAACCAGACTTCCCTAAATGAACATTCAGGCTTTCACATTTGCCAGACTAGCAAGTGCGTTGGGTAGGAGGCTTGTTAGCAACTAGGCTAGCTCCAACTCTGACCACTCTAATTTCTCTTTACTGCTACCCTGTCTGTTATGTCCAAAAGTATCAAATCGGAATCAAAATAAGATCACTGGTGTTATTCACAAATGCACTTTACTCCTATCATTGCTCAATTCTGATTTTTTTTTGTTTTGTGTGGCAATACACAGAAAATGTGAGCATGAGAGCTTACTGGGGCACAGCAGATCCATAGCCAACTACTATCCATAGCCAACTACTACTACTGTAGCGATGCAACACCTACTGTATGTACATAGCGCAGATTACCCTGGATATACTGTACTTCAAACAGCAATCAGAAATACTGTTACTGTATATTCAAGAGGAGAACACCATTGACATGGTGATGATGTGCAAATGGTCTCAATACAAGAATTGAGAGTTGGCAAGAGAAGGGGAAAAAAGAAAAAGAATCAAGAGGTGCTGCAGTTAGAGCTTCCTTATCAAGGGGATTACAGTAAGAGGAAATCTGGGTATTCATTTGTGGACTCCACAAATACAGAGAGGTTAAGAATGTCTATTGGTGATTAATGAAGGCCTTTGACTAAGTAAAGCCTTACTACAACATGCTAATGTATAAGCGGATGATTGATGCCAATATTTATCCAGTAGTGATACTGCACTCCGTCCTCTGCTGGCACTGGGGTCTGGGCAGAAGGCCTTGTCTCCCTTTTATTTGCTTTTGCTTCAGCTGACTGGAATGTGTCTGTGTGTGTCGCGTTTCATTTATTAGTCCCAAGGACATTAGTTAAATGAGAAGAAAAGTGCTTTGTTCTCCCCAATGATAAGTACAGGCCAGAAACAGCACGGCATGCCATCAAAATGCCAATAGAGAGAGATTGATTTTAGGGCAAAAAGAGAAGTGCTCGCCACCATCACATTCTGCCTGCAATCTCTCTCTGTGCTGCCACAGCCAGCCGGGACACAGGGAGCCTCCTTGTTAATTAGCGTAAGTGCACGGAGCTCTACGTCTGTGTGTGTAGGAGAGAGAGAGAGAGAGAGAGAGAGACGGAGAGGGCGGGGGAGAGAGTGGATATGTGCACATATGAGTATAAGCATGTGTGTGTCTTCTGGTTAAAATACCTGCGGTATCTCACAGACATAAATGCAGAGGAGAATGCTCCATTTATCTGTACCTTGTGTTTGTGTGTTCTGCCATTAGAACAACCCTCGCGGTTATGAATGAAATTTAGCTTGGCGAACAGGACACCATGCCAAGAAATGTCCCAGGCCGATCCCAGGCTCAAATTGCCTTGGCTTATTTGGACAGGGATCAAGGATGAAAGAGCCCCAGTGTCTTAGATCATCTTTGGCCTGTGCTGCAATAACCATGGAGAAATATTCCTGGAGACTTTATTTGTGCTCCACGGACTCCTCTCATGAATGTCAATGAATGAGCTCGGAGGTATGGATCTCGGCGGATGTTATTACTGTATATAATGCTGCTTGTTCTGAACACAAGGAGGTCACATTGAGGGGTTTAAAAATAATCAGTATTGAAGCATTTCATAAAAAAATAAAACATACATCTCTATTCCTGTGTGTATGCCCACAGCCATACAGCGTGTGTGTGTGTGTGTGTGTGTGTGTTTCAGTGTTTGCTAGGCTTCTGGTTACTGACACTCTAATCCAAACTTTCGGTTTCATGATGAGTGCCATGTCTGGCAAAGTCTGCTGTATTGTGCTTAAAGCCCATGAGTGAGTCTGACATCCTTATCAGTGTTTTGCCTGCACACTGTATCTCCTCCATGCCTATCTGCACTATGCACCAAGAGATTCTTTTCCAGTTTAGCCCTACCATACAATTGCACTCGTTACACCCTTGGAAAGTTTAGATGGTGAATACCACATGCATGACCATGACACCAAACCCTTAAGAGGTTTATCCAGGCGTTGGCTTGGATCCTGATCCACTTGCATCCAACCCATCCCCAGTGGGCCAGTGTGTCTCCAGGCCTGGTGATAACCATAAGGCCTCATAGCGCCGGTGCCGGGGGCATGCCAGCAGAGGCTTAGAGTGGAGAGGCAGACTGAGATGTTGAACCAAACCTTGGAGCTAATGCTGAACCGCCAGTGAACTTGGCACTGCCTCTCCTCCCCAAGACACAAAGGGTGAGTTCATAGCCAGGGACACTGGCACAAGACAGCAGCTCCAATAGAGAGATAAGGGGATGAAATGGAGGCCAGTGGAGGATACACAAACCCCCACAATCCACTTCCCCATTCAACACTATTAGGTTTCTATCACTAGTCATCAGCAGAAACAGGGATGAACAAATCGAATCTAAAAGAAACATATGAAAAGGAAGACAGAGAAAGATGCACAAAACTCACTTTGATATGAAGTAAAACTGACTTTCTATTAAAAAAAAATACCATGTGATTTTTTTCAAACGGATACAGTAAATGCCCTGAAATCCTTGCTTTAAACGCATCCAATGTCCCGATTGTCATATTGGACGCCACTTATTTAGTCATCTTCAACATGAAACACAGAGTGGTCCGAGGCAGTCTGTCAAAGCAAGAAAGCGGTGGAGGTCAGGACACTGCATTAGCCTCACACAGCTATCATCACAATTGGCCAAAGAGCCACACCGAGCCACTCTCCCCTTCGCTCACTCACGCAGTCGCTCACAAATGCCGTAAAAATACACTGTCAGCTCTCTGGGCCATTTTACTACTGGCCATATTTCATTTCTTACATCGCTGTGGGATACCAAGGTAACCCTGAAATCAATAAAACAGAACTGAGTTTGTAAAAGGGGGAAATGCGGCATGACAGCCGTGCATAAAGACATTGATGAATTCATACTAAGAAGCCATTTAACCTGCTGTGGGACCGGAATATTCTTGCATTCCAAGTCAATTCCATTCCATTCCATTGACAGCACATGCAGTATCTCAATCTCTGTGGCAAATCTGACCAAAGTGGGTTGCATTTGTCATAGATCCTTCAAGTCATACACAGAATAAAGGCATGTGCATTGCTTTAAACATTATAATTAAATAAACTGATTAACGATGATTCAAATGGTAACAAAAACATTCTCTGGACATATGTAACAAAGCATCACCACAAAACACAAATGGTTTTGTTTCTGTACACATACACACACTCCATAAGGAAGGGAGAGGGGTGTGTGGACTCCAGGGTGCTGACTTACCTTCTCACTTCTGGACAACCTGAGAGGGAAGAAGCAAAAGAACAGGAACTTCCCCCAGTTGATGAGAGCAGCCAGGCACCAGTTCAGACGGGCCATGGCTGCTTTCCTCCAATCCTCTCTCTGTCTCTTTCTCTTTCTCTCTCTTTTCTCTCTCTCACTCTCTCTCTTTCCTCTCTTCAATTCAGCTATCCCAACAGACGATGTTGACGTGCTGTGGACGTTCCACTGGCAGACCCTCCGGTTGTCAGAACCAGGGTTCAGGCCCCGCATCTGAGCCCTAGATCCGTCACAGTGGTCCAGCCCGCTCTCGGAGCACAGGAAGGAACGTCATCTCGGAGAGTGGTACATCCAGAGTCTGGGGCGCTGGGATGGGACAACGTGCCTGCTGCCAGCATACTCCCCCCCGCCCCACACACACACACACACACTCTCCACTCAGGGTCTCTAAGCTCCTAGTCTGGGGATGCTGCACCACTCTCCCTACATGGGAGCAGGAGCAGGAGCAGGAGCAGGAGGCGGAGGAGGAGGAGGAGGAGGAGGAGGAGGGGTAGAGAGCGAGGATGGGAGGGAGGACGAGGAGGGTGCAGGAGGCAACACAATTATCGTCCCGGATATTGAAATGGACGTGCAGAAGGATCGAGGGGAAAAAAATAAAAGCATAAAAAATATCTAAAAGAATAGAAGAACCTGCTGCACTCCCAAGATGAGCATGACGGAAGAGCGACCAAGAGGAGTCAGTATTGAGGACGATGAGGGGAGCACATCCTGCCTCTCAGCTCAACCTTGACCGAGGCTCAATAAAGGAGTAAATACTGTACACTCCAAACCCACTGAAAGCCTGGTGGAACACAAAGCTGTCTATGTAGCTTTTGGTAACCCTTACCCCAGACACAGTAAAAGCCAGAGCAAAAAGCAGCTAAAATGAAATTCGGACGGGGGGGGACGGGACAAATGACGTCTCTGACTACTACTTGGGAGCGGAGCGTAATGAAGATGGACAGTCCGTTAGCCAATCATAATTTGGCTCTGCGGTGGCACATGCCCTCCGTTCCCCTTGGGGAGCTCTCTGCCTGTCTCAGTGAAGCCTTCATTAAGACTAAGGGACTGTGCAATCAGCCCGGACAGATATTGACCAACTCATTATGCTGCCTTCCAAAGTGGGTGGGTTGGGGAATAGTGATTGAAAGGCAGAGTCTGTGGGTGCAGCCAGCCCAGCCCAGCCCAGCTCCCTGATTGCATTGTGATTTATGGACAAGGCTCTTGTTGGTGGAATTAATCTACAGAGACGTTACAAGACAAAAACAAACATGTAAAAGCGTATCAGGGAAACTTGAGATAACCCCCCTTCACTGCAGTGGAAGGAGAGATGCTGGATCAGAATTGCAAATGCTCTTGCTGCTGACAGATCCCAGGATGTGTTCTGTTGATTTATAGTGATTCATTCATTTCACTCGAGCTGAACAACAAAACAACCTGGTGCGTGGGCTGCACCTACAAATTATTGCTTCACATGAAAAGACTTCCTGCTTACAGACCACCCGTAAATTTCTATTATTAAATGATGTCATACTGTTTGTGCAGATATTGCAAAACATATCAAACAGATTAAAAAATAAAAAAAAAACATTGATACATATATTACAACATTCTTATTAAAAATGAATGACAATGAATGACAATGAATGACGTACAATACCAAGAGGATATCACTATTTGAGTGACAAGTGGTTTAAAGCTGATAGCTACATCAGTCATCAGCATTACAAATCCTCATTTCATTAACCCAATCACTAAGCACACTGATCACATTACCTGCCACTTGCTTGTTGCTTAGGGATCCAACTCGCACCTGTGGTCGCACAGCATGAGTCATCTCGACACTTAAAATGCTTCAGTCAATCTGGTAACAACAAGCCATTAGCAGAGGGGATGACTAGCCTCTACCTGCCTTCCCAACTCTTTCCAAGTCTTTAACAGAGATTTTTTTTTTTTTAATCCACCTACAGGCTAGCCTTGCTGAAGCTAGCCACCAAAAGCCTCTGAAGTGACAGAGGTGTGTTACATGCGCACGGAGCCATCTGGCCGGAGGGGACAGTGGAGACAGAGAGGCCGTGGCTCTGTGCCACCACCAGGGTCAGCGCTCCAAAGAGACCTCTGAACACGCCACAGAGGCCAGATCAGGTGCCAGATTGAGACCCCCAATGGCGTGATTTGTGGCGTGGGGATGTTTAGAGCAGAATAGTGAAAGATGTACTACTCTGAAGAGCTCTTAAAAAGGTGCACAGCATAAAGTCTTATTTCAGCTCGATTGCAGGGATCTCCCCGCAGGCTCGTAAACTTAAGTCCACCAAGAGGAGTGCGTCAGCTCCAGTGTCTGTATGAAAACACACACCCTGGGAGCCATCAGGAGGCTGGTGAACCGCACGGCACGCCTGTCCGTCATACAAGCTGCACAGGATACGGCCGTTTGCACTTCATGAGCAGGAAGTGAGTGGAGCGCAGTGAGCAGTAACAAAATGGAGAAGTCCGTGTGCGGCAGGCGGGTGAGATAACCCCCGGTTAGGGTGGATCTCCCCCTCATCCTGTTTTCCTGGCCTGCACTGCGTTTTGAGGAACAGGCCATGGGCCCTGCCGATGGAGAGAGAGAGAGAGAGAGAGAGAGAGAGAAAGACAGAAAGAGAGAGAGAGAGAAGAGGCTATCAACAGCGATGGCATCAGCGATGGGAAGGAATTTACACAACTGATAACGGGGACAGCGGTAGATAACCTGCCTCAAAGAAACACTGTGTAACAAAAATGCAAACGCAATCAAATGACTGGAATGCAAAGCGTCTGCACTGCAGTCTTTGAGAGATAGACATATCACACAGAGCTCAACACAAACAACTCACATACACAAAGGATGACAGACACAGAGAGGAAAAAGCACAAGACACAGAGACAGAGAGAGATAGACAGATAGAGTCACTGAGAGAATGCCTGGGTGAAAAAGAGAGAGGAGAAGACAGTGAGAGAGAGGGAGACAGTGAGAGAGAGAGGCAGAGGTAGGGAGAGAGAGGGAGACAGTGAGAGAGAGAGAAAGAGAGAGGGGGGGCCTGGCAGACAGTCAGGCAGTGAAAGCACAGGCTTCCTGCGCTCCTGGAAGAATAAACAAAGCGTTTTCATCCCATTCTCTCCACCGGCTCAGGTGCTCCCGGCCTGTTCTGGGAAATCACGGGAGAGGCTTAGTCATTGTCCCAGGCTCATTGTTTCTGGCATAACGGTTTGGGGGGAGGGGGCTGATTGAGGGGGGTAGTGGAGAGAGATGCTCGTGTTTTCAGAGGGGGCCAGCATAAGCAACTGCAGCTGGTGGCCAAATCAGCACACTGAAATGGCTGTGCTAAAGTCACGGTCGCCTGCCCTTAAAAAGGCGGCTGTCACTACCACACCCGAGGCGCTCTATTTCGGCCTAAACCGGCCCGGCCCCGGCAGTGTGCTTTCGGACACTTGATAACAGGATATGGGGTGCAAACTCAAGGTCGCGCTGCATGTTTTGAGCAAAGCTGGCTGAAATTCACACCTCT
>NC_084997.1:4824840-4922340 GCF_963854185.1 Sardina pilchardus
GAAAGGGCTGAACTGATGAAAAGGCAATGAGGGGAGGAGAGGGGGCCGCTGAACGCTACCTCCCGTTACATTCAGCTGGCTCCACTCGCCACTGAGACCTGGGAGAACTTTCCCTCTCTAAGCCCGTAGGAGTCGGATGAGTCCGAGACTGAGTTGATGAATGTGAGCTAAAGTCATTTTTCATATCTTGTCACATTGGGGACACAAGCAGAACCTGAGCAGAGCAAAGCTCCTTCTTCAGCTGCAAATCCAAGTGTTGTGTACCAAGTGTACTGGCACAGGAGGTCCCCGCATTTAAAAGTCCTAATGTAATTGTGCTCTGCTTTTTCCATTATTATTTTGGTTGCGCTCTCTTAAGATCTAGATGCAAAACATCTCTGACTGCTAGAAGCCAGGGGAGTGCTTTATGTAGCAGACAGTTAATCCCATTACAGTCCCAAATGGAACTCAGGGACACAGCAGTTATGCCGGGGGGCTGGGGGGTGGGTGTGTGTGTGGGGGGGTAGGCGGCAGGGAAGAGCTAAACCCAAAGATAAATGTCAAGTTCCCCTTCCAAATGGGATTTGGGGATGTTTAAACCACTGTGTGGTGATGTCATCAAAACCATAGATAATATAACCCAAGACCAAAAAATGCACTGGGCTTTATGTATTTATGTAACTAGACAAATACAGACAGAAAACACTTGTTCTTTTACAACTAGAAAAACACAGACAGAACACACTTTTTCATCCCGACCACATCTATGGATGATGAAACACTCCCCACCAGCACAGCGATGAGCTAACTCTTCCCGCTCATCTCCGTAGTTTATTCCCATCTATCAACAAGCGCAACAGAGACACAACAGTGCAGAATTCATGGCTCTGGAGGAGCCTGCAGAGATGTTTTGTTTCTGCGTGCGTGGACAGGGGCCGTTGTGAGACAACAGCAAGGTCGCGCTGCCTTTACAGATCTATCACCCCAGAGCCATCTCAAAGGTCACTGTTGTGGCTTGCTGCTCAGCAGTGCAGTCCAGCGGCCATGCACAAGAGGAGGTCACAGTGATCTGGCCCTGCGCTTGCCTGACTCCAGCACCCTGAGTGGGGGGACGTTTGCAGAAAGAGGGCCCAAGGAGACATGCTCCACTTGCGGCGCTCTATAAGAAGATCCCTACATAAAAAGGGCCTCAGCGGGCTAAATGAACCCCCCAAAGAGACTGGCAGCCACTGTGACCAGGAATGCAGGACACGCACGGACACACAAACGCATCAGGAGCCCCCTCAAACTCCATGGCTGGAGTGCGGAAACAAAACGTTCAAAGCCTCCACCTTTCCAAGGATCTTTCATTAGTTTCTTTGTGATGGTCTGTGGACTTGACCTGTGTCCAGGCAGTAACAATGGCCCATTTCAACATTAAGCTCCGGTTCTACTCAAGACTGACCATATTGACCTTAACATTAGCCTCTCCACTTCTGCTGCCACACTGGCGCTTTAAAGAAATCTTTCATTTCTCTTCATTATCCCTATCTCAAACAGATGAGATTAGGATAATCAATTTCCCTTTGAAGAAAATTAATGTTCTTTAAAACAAATAGAAAGGCATACATTACCTACTTTCCGATGCTTTATTTGATAAAGGCTATTTGCTAAGGTGGATACCATATGACATATTGGATGTTGGTGGTCAGAGATAGGTATAATTGCTTCCTGAGCCCAGCCACTGGCTCTCACCCAGGCCCAAAATAGCCGGTCAGGTCGGTCAAGCAGCAGGACTAATGGGTCTTGTGTCCGTGAACACAAACAAGAACACCAGCAAGAGAGTCAAACAAAGTCAAAGAGAGTGTGTGGATTATCTAACTCCCAGTGTTGTTACGTAATACCCCATAAAATCAGTGAGAGGGAAATATAGTTCCACGATGCATGCTACAAGTGAACAAACCTGGAGGCTGATAAAATTCTAAACTACTCCATGTATGTATTGTGGTAGAAAAGTCATTTAATGAGTTTGGTTTGGCTTTGATTGCGCCTACTTGCTAACATTTACAAGCCAGTCTGCCGGAGGTCTGAATGCAATAGACGTCCACGCAGTGCTCCCAGCCTGGTTTAAATGACTGTGTTTTGTTTGAGCATTCAATGAGAAGAGCAGTCATAAATTTAAAGCAACTGGGGCAACAGAACCTTCAGCCTCCCCTGGTAAACATAATTACCAAACCTGAGAAACTTTAATTACCCTTGGTATGCAAGGCAACAAAAGCCAGTCTTTTATCTGTGAATGGACTAAATTTAGCCATTTAGATGGCCATGAAAAATCCTTCCCCTTCCAGCATAAGCCAGTGCTCAGTTTGGGCACCTTGGCAACCCCATACCGCTTTAAGCCACAAGCTTGAACCCTGACTCTGGCGGGTCCGTTAGACAAAAGCTGTCAGACTTCACAGGAAATCTGCAAGAGAGCTCATCACCCATCCGCCCCCCACCCCAACACACACACACACACACACACACACACACACACATACACACACACACACACACACACACACACACACACACACACACCCCTCAGACAGGAGATGTAAACAACGGCGTTCCAAGGAATTGTTCGGATGTGTTTTCGAGGCACCTGATTGGCCATCTGGGGGGTGAGCGGGGGAGAGCGCCCCCAGCGCAGCACTTGGCGGCAGATCCCTGTGGCACACCTCGCCGTCTGACAAGTCAAGACACGGAGCCATCCGACACACACCACTGTCTGCAGCACTCTGTGTCTGTCTTTGTGAACTCTGTTTGTCACAGCACAGTATCTCTCTCAGACACTAGCAGGCACACACAGGAGTTACATGTATCAGTATACAGATAAAAGCCAATAAACAACACTGTCCCAATCATTAGGTGTGGTGCTTCACCAGGTACAAAGTGAGACATGATGAGCTGCCAGCTCTAGATAGGCATCGCACGTGGACAAGCACAACCTAAACATTAACCTAGCGAGCTTATTCGGCCAGCAGACAAGCCATCACAGCACACTGTACAGGAATCTGCTGCCTTCAAAGAATACCACTGGTCCTTATCTACAGCTGTAAGCCACTCAAGTGCTAATGGCAAGAAGAAGAAGCCCTTCCACGTCCTCTGCTGTGTCCACACCATCTGACCACAGTGCTCTCCTCGTGAGCTGTGCTGTGACGAGGCTCCCTGGCAAACTCTCAATAGCGACCTGGACACTCACCAGCCAGAAGGACATTGCAGAGCTTTGTCTCTCTTCCCCTCTACGCCTGTCCTGTGTCTTTCAGAGCGGGCTCCTGGTGAAAAGGTCGCTGGGATCCAGAGCGCGGTACAGGCTGGGTTGTGCCGGACCTAAGCGGACAGAGCCCTGGTCCTCTCCTCAGTGCTGTGGAGCTGCATACACTGGCAGCCCAAGTCCAGCAGTCTGGGCTTTGTCCTAACATATTTCCTGAGTTGCATTGTTTCGTGTTGGAGAGGAAACGCTCACACACACACACACTCACACACACACACTTACTTTATCGGAGAGATTCTCCCGGGGGACTTGATCATGAGGCGACGGGCAGTGTGACTGGATCAGGGGGAATGTTTTTCTTTCCTTTACGTTTCTTAGGAAAGGTCAAAGTGTAGCCGGTGCCTCACACAGGGCTGGCAGGCTGCACCGGGCTGGTTAACTTCCATGTTGATCATTGACAGGACTTTCAAATGAGTCTGCGGGAGGAGAGCAGTCTGGCCCGCCAGAGGAGCTATTACACAGCAGGACCATGGGAGCTGCTGCAGCCTTATTTACAGGCGCTTCATAACAATAAGTAATGACCTTACGCCACTCCTGAAGGTCTCCTGAACAAAGTGACTTTGGTTGTTGCACTGGAGCTGAAATATGTCTCGGTAAAGTAGGCAAAGCTTTTTTGTCCTCTCTATTATGCAAGTAAGATTTATTAAGGATAAGTGCAAAATGAGGGGCATATTAATGTTTTTTACAGCCCAACAACTTCTGCTTTTAGTGAGAAGGATTGAATCATGGCCTCAACGACAGCCATCAGCAGCTCACATCTCTAATAAGTGATCAACACAGACATAATGTGAGCGTTGTGCTGCTTGTGAATACAGCAGCAGCAGCAGCAGGGCTAGACTGCCTGTCTGGCCTGGCCTCCCAGTGACCGGGCCTCTTGTGAGACTCTCTCTCTCTCTCTGTCCAGGCTGTGGAGCAGCGGAGCGTAAATCAGATGACCACGGAGCTGAAGCGCTCCTGGGCCAGAGGCGGCTGCGGGGCCATAAAAGTTAAAGGTCCGAGACGAGAGGGCAAGACCACATGCACGTGCTCCAGGGGGACCTGTCCGGGGCCGCAGCTCCTCGCAGGGGATTTAGGGCGGGGTCAAGAGGTCATGGGCAAAGCCAGATGACACTTAAGGGGCAGACAGGTCAGAACCCCATGACCAACAGGGGGTGAGTGGCCCCTCACCCAGCCCAAACACCAGCACACACACACATCCCAACATTCAGACATGGAGCTGAGCCATGATCCCCCCCCACCCCACACACACACACACACACAGACACACACACACACACACACACACACACACACACACACACACACAAACACCACAAGAAAGAGACGAGACATTTCCTTCAGACATCTGTGTGTAGTGTAAAAGCAGACAGTGTCCTTTAGAGAGAGCTGCCTCTTCATCTAAGTGCTAGACAGCGTGTCCGTGGTGTGACATTGCGCCGGCATTCCTGAAGCTTGTCCTCCGTTAGAGGGCTGATAGATTTACTGCTCCTCAGCACGGGAGCCGTGTTTTCATAAGAGAGTGTCGGAGCTCCCGGAGGAGAGCACATTAGTACAGCACCTGTCCTCTCAGGAAAATCTACAACTGTCTCAATTCCGACCACTGCTGCGCCCATTCCTTAACCTCGCTGACATGCATGAATGCAACTGAGGAATATGACTAACTTGCACGTCAGCCATGTATTAGAATATAATCTTGCTTTGACAAATGAGTCTGTAATATTTTTTGTTGCTGCCCACAAGTGTTTGGCAGAATTCCGCTGGTAAACAATGTGTTTGTGTGTGTGTGTGTGTGTGTGTGTGTGTGTGTGTGTGTGTGTGTGCGAGAGAGAGTGTGTGAGAGAGAGAGAGAGAGAGAGAAAGTGTGTGTGTGTGTGTGTGGGTGTGTGTCTGTCTGTCTGTCTGTGTTTGTGTTGAGGGTGTGTGTATGTGTTGAAAGGCTTCATTTCAACAAAGATCAGTGAAGTGAAAGGGATTTAAAAATAGCGGCAGCTTTCTCAGAACAAATTGTTCCCCTGTGGTGGTCTGCAAACAGGGAGAGAGTGAGAGGAGAATGTGTGGGTGTGTCTGTCTGTCTGTGTGAGTGTGTGTGTGTGTGTGCCCATGTGTGTTTGTGCGTGGTGGCAGTGTGCATGTGTATACCACCCTACGGCATCATGGGAAAACACACGCAGCGGACAGGAAGAGCTCTCTCCCCACCCTCCGCACCCCCATCACCTCCTCCACAGGAAGCCCATCTCTTGCACAACAGCGGAGCACAGCTGGGCCTAACTATAGTGCCCTCTGCCCCTCCACCTCCTCCTCTCTCCCGCTTGGACAGGAGCGCTGGACAGGCCTGCCATCCTGGCAGCACAATGGCCACTCTCACACACCCACCCCCACATGACAGCGGTGCCGTGGCCATGCTCAGCAGCGCTAGCAGGCTCCAGTCAGAGGAAGCGCCATGCCTGCTCTCTTCTGTCCTGTGGCCCTACACTGGAAGTGGTGCCACTCGAATGTAGTAACACTATTGCAGCATGGTATTGAGAAACACCATGCTGGTGTGCTCCTCTGCGCTCCACTGTGTGTGCTGGTTCATCGGCTGCTTATCGTGTCCAGTGGCCTCGAGAGGGGTCAGATCAAGAGGGGTCAGATAAGGACAGCAGCAGAGATGCAGAGCTGAGAAGAGTCTCCACAGACTACAGTCTGGCTGAGACCTAGAGACATGAGAGACAGGCTCTTACCAGTGTGTCAGTCCAAGTCAAACAAACACACACACGCACACACACACGCACACACACACACACACACACACACACACACACACACACACACACACACACACACACACACACACACACACACACACACACACACACACACAAACATTCAAACTAGCCCACTTCAATCCCTATTATCAAGATGGGACAACACTTCAACAGCTCCGGTGCCGTCCCCGCTGCGCTCTGCTGATGAAGATCACCTGAGCTGTGCCCCCGTCCTCTCCCTCTCCTCCCCACTCTTGTGATGAGCCCCTGAGACCTCCATGCTCCTCCAGCTCCAGTCCAGACCCCCACTCTGCTGCTGCTGCGCTCTGTGTTGTGGTGAGCCATTTCACAGTCCGTGCCTCAGACTCATTACACAGTGTGCTGACAGCCAGTGCAAATAAAAGTGCAGCAAAGCCCTGCCTGTTTACTGCGGCGTCTCCTCCACGCGCGTAATTGCTCTGTTCTGGAGTCAGTGGTGACAAAGCAGCTGAAAAACATTTCTTCCCTTACCATGAGAACCTTCTGTACTTCATGGCATGAGGCTGGCACCCAGCATTCTTTCATTCTGTGGCCCAAACTCCCCACCCCCCCAAAAAATATGACTTCTTCTCAAATTGGTCTGTCCCACTTCTCAAGGGCACTCACAGAATCTCATTAGGCAACCAGGGTGGGGCATGCGTGTGTGTACGTGCGTGTATGTGTGTGTGTGTGTGTGTGTGTGTGTGTGTGTGTGTGTGTGTGTGTGTGTGTGTGTGTGTGTGTGTGTGTGTGTGTGTGTGTGTGTGTGTGTGTGTGTGTGTGTGTGTGTGTGTGTGTGTGCGTGTGTGTGTGTGTGGGTGTGTGTGTGTGTGTGTGTGTGTGTGTGTATGTGCATGCGAGGACGGTTGGGGGTGGCATGTAAAGTGGTTGTGCGTGGGGCTGCCGGCTCTCGTTAGCGCTGAGGTGAAGGCAGGGCCATGGATGAGGTGAGTGGCTGGAGCGTGTGAACTCTCTGGGGGGATTAGACATTGTCACCCCTCCCGCCGAGACCGACCTGAGCAATTACCATCCCACAATGAGGCTAAAAACACCAGTGGGAAGAAGGAGATGGAGAACAAGGAGAAGGAGACAAGAAACGAATGAGAAGAAGAGAGGATGGAGAACAGAAATGAAGGAAAAGAGAGGGAGATCATGAGTCATGGGTCACCTCGTCTGCTTCCTCTGGCTGAGGAGCATTTCTCTGAGGAGCCTTTGTAACATTCAGCACACGCTTGTCAGTTCCGTTGCCTTCAACAAAATCCGCCGAAAGCACAACTCAAAGCCAGTGATGGACTGCTAAGGATTGATACCCAGCACATGGATTGCTGCTGCACCTCCCCCCCCCCTCCCTCCCCGTTCTTTGTGAAAAGCATCTTTGTCTTTCCTAACTGAATTAACTCTCAGATGAGAACAAAAAGGCACAATCTTTCAAGCGACAAGATGTCACCCTTCTCCTCTCACCCTTGTCTCATGTCTGGAAGTCAGCAGAAAGACTTTGACTGAGCCATTGAGGTGATGAATGCTAGGTTTCCGTCTCCAAGGTAATTCCCACGGGGGGACTAGGCCCTGTTGCCAGTGAGAAAAGCCCAAAGCAGTAACAAGGGAACACAGATCACAACAACATGCACTTTCATGGTTTGTTTCATGTCTTTCAGGAACAGAAACAAAGTAATTAGTTCCATCTCTTCATATCCTGAAGGAAGGACTGAAGGACTGTGGACTACAGAACAGGGTATTTCTGGTTGTGGGAGGCAGTTACTCTACCCTCAGTGTAGTTAGGTGTACATGTTTATGTGTATCAGATGAAGGAGGCCTCTATATGGGTGGATTTACAGCTGATTTTCTGTTCTGATGCCCAATACTGTCCTGCAGTGTCCTGTCCACTACTGTCCACTGTCTCTGTTTATTCTTTCACGGCAATACCCCCATCTTGTGGTAGGAGAACCTTGCCCTTCTACAGTATGCTTATCACTATCACTAGTCACACGTACACACAAATGTGCATGCACACATGCACGCACGCACGCACACACCCACGCACACACCCCCACACTCACACGTCACATATACAGTACAGAGGCGGGAATACATCAACATTTCTTTCAGTGAGTTGAATTTTCACCATACTTTTGGTATTAACTCAAGAAATCCACACATATGAACAAATGACACGAATGACACAGGAAAAAAAATCATTGAACACATCAACTTAAATTTCTTAAATACTTTGTGGAAAAGCCTTTGCTTGTAATGACAGATTCAAGACATTCCCTGTATGAAGAAAATAATTCAAGGGGGCCCTCTTGTGAATCCTGATCTTTAGCTCTTTCCACAAATGTTCAATTGGGTTCAAGTCAGGGCCTTGAATTTCTTTTTCTGACACCAATGAAGTTCCCTTTGCTGTATGTTTTGGATCATTGTGCAGCTGGAAGGTCTACCCACATCTCATCATCATCATCCTGCTGGATGGCAAGATTCTCTCGAAAAAAAAGTCTAAATTAATTGTTCCTTCAACTGTATGAAGCCTGCCAGTATCATGAGATGACAAACAGCCCCACAGTCAGAAATCCAGCAAGGAGACCATGTGCCTGGACAGTTCGATAGAGTAATGTTCCTTCTACCTGCAAATAATGGCCCCAATGGTCAATCTAATATCAGCTGGTTCCTTGCCTTTTCTTGCCTTGGCCTATTGCTTTTTCTTAGCATGTTCAATACTTTAGGCCTGTGGCATTCCACTTTATTACACATAACTTTATTCATGGACTTCAAGGTTGGGAACAATTCATATTTGCAGATTGCTTGTGTCAATAATGATGTCTGATGAAAATGTCATGTCAATAGGAAATATACTCACTAAAAGAAATGTTTATGTGTTAACATCTTTCACCACTGTGGATATATGCTGTATCAACGCAGATGGCATACAAACATTCTGAATTTCAGTCAGTTTAAAAAGTGCCTCAAAGAAAAAATCTTCACATGGAGCAGTTGCACACGGTAAGGGCCTTTAATAAATTAGATGTTGGATTGTTGGGAACCAAACAAGTCACACTGAAGCTCACACTTGGTTCCTGCATCAATGTCATTCACATGTCAAGTCTGTGGAAAATGTGCATTGATTGTTAGTCCTTATCAGTACAGCCTTATCAATCTAGAGATAGGCTCTTGTTCAAAAAGGCCATTAGCAATATTTCACTCTGTGGTATTTCAGAGGTTTTGTTTCCAGCAGAGCTCACAGTGAACTCATCTGGTCAATGCTAAAGACACACTGACAGTGGTGTGCATCCTCTCTACTATGTGATGCTGTATACTGTATGTAATATACTGTATACATATAGCAGCTGATCCTTATCTGGCTTCCTCCTAGACTTATAAACAGAATAGTTACAATATTCAAACATCCATGCTCAAATATCTACTCCTTTTCCCAGGGTTTCCAACCATCTTTACTGAAAGACTGAGTTGATGTGCACAAACCCTCTCATACCAGTAGTAGAAAAATGAATACTCATGAGATGGGATGCTGCATAACAGCCTTCATGTCACTTCCATGCAGAGCTTAATGGAGGGTTTTTTTGGCAAGAGGTAAGGTGGACCTGGAGAGTGTTGAGCGAGCAGAGCGAAGTGAAGCAGTACATGCTGTCAGATGTGAATGACCGCAATCTTGATGGTGCGGTCAGGATGAGTCAGACCCGGAGTGCCTTGCGGATCCTACAGACAGCGGTCAGCATCTCATCAGCTTTCATCAACTGTCTCTCACTCACTCCATAAGCACTTCTTCCACCATTCATGGACTACGAGACATTGAAGCTGTGGTCCAACCACACAAGAAGCCCTCCGCTACTCTACTCTAGCTAAGCATTCTCTCTCCATCAGCGCGGGGAGAGGGGGAGAGAGCCGGGCCCACTGCAGCTTCTGAGGTGTACTGTACCAAGCAGCAGCACAAAGAATTCATGTGAAACCTGGCAAGCCACAAAGATTCCATGATACAATAACAATACGAATACATTGTAGCCTTCAAGAATCAGGAAAGGTATCTTAAAACTACAGTTTGCTTAAAACAATGGAGCAGGCATGTGACTCCAGGTGTTTAGTTAAACCACTAAACTTCTTGTGCAGGCCATGGTTATTTCCAAACTGGACTATTGCAATTCATTGTTAGCTGGCCTGCCTGCTTGTGTAGTGAGAGCATTACAGTTGATTCAGAATACTGCAGCACGCCTGGTCTTTAATCAGCCAAAGAGGACAGTTACTGCATCTGCTCCCTGCTATTTGAATTCCATGATCAAGCTCAACATCCCCAATCACCCTATTTGGTCCTCTGATGAGCGTCTGCTGTGTTGACCAACCACTAAGCCTACAAGGTCAAATTCAAGACTTTTCTCCTCTGTGGTTCCTTCTTGGTGGAATGAGGTGCCTAGTGTTCTGCATTAATGCGATGGGTCTTCCAAGAGGGGCCTGCATTAGAGTTATGGTTTGTATATTTATGCTTTTTGCTTCATTTTAATTTTTGATATTTTGTATTGTATTACTATTTTGTTTCGTGTAGATTTTTAAGACTTTTTTAAACTGTTTACTGTTCATTTCAAATAGCCTACCGTAAGTCACTTTGGACAAAAATGTCTGCAAAAACAATATCCATAACCATAAACCATCTAGCAGGGGGAGATTGAGACAGAGGAGAGACCGCACTCAACTGTTTTGACTTGTAGCACTGAGTTGGTATGACAAAACAGGAGATGGAATTCAACTCTTTGTTTATTTAGCCTCTTTCAAAGAGGGCTTTCATGTATGTGCTCATCCTAAAGCATACTACACTGTGGCCAGATCTCAGGTAGATGCAGTCTCACTTAAGTCTTTAGGAAGAGGAAACCCACATGTCTTTGGGAAGAGGAAACCCAAATGTAAGGCAAATCTAAATGTTTGCTTAGTCTCTCAGCCTCCAAACAGTAACTGCCACTTCAGTTGATTTGTGGAGCAAAGCCAAAAAAACAAGAATGCTGGCAAGACCTAATGGGCACTCAAATGCATTTCTTCTTGATTTGTGTTTTTTTCTGTATTCATACTTGTTACAAGTAGTCAAATGTACAGTATGTTGTTTTTTCTACAAGTATCACTACTTACAATAACTTTTTCATTGCACTCTTGAACAGGCTAGTCTTTTCATCTCTTCTCTGGAGCGAATCAGTTGTGATAGTCAAGAGAAGCATATCAACATCTGATATTCTCTGGCCAGATGCCAATCACTTGAGAAATGATGAATGTGTGACACTCCCCCTCGCCTGGCAGTCTCCATTAAAACAGATGGCAGTCTTATTTCCAGCAGACATTTAAAGGCATACATAGACCACATCTATTTCATCTTGGTTCATAATTAGCCATGCGGATAAATGACTCCACTCTCTCTATATAATTCCTATATTTTAGTCTGACTCATAGATCATGTACACCTGTTGAAACTGGTGATGTTCAATGACATCTATGATAGCACAGAATGGGGTCAGATATCACAGCAATTGATTCCAATGCAGCGCAAGACTATGTTTCAACCACCCAGTGTAACTTCAGAGATGTTCTTATCAATAGAAATAATGTCCATTTATGAAAGTAGAGGAAAAAACAGGGGGAAAAACTGATAAAACATATGCCAACTCCATAAAAACATACAAACATGTTGTGTATGGAAAAGTCCCTATCTCTAGCCATTATGATACTGATGAGTTGCATCACTCATGCCTATAAACTAAAGCCATGCTGTTTACCACACCACTGAACACAATCATACTCCAAAAGAGCCATGACGCATTTCATTCTCAGCTTCCTGTGCCTGGAGGATGACTAGTGAGGTAAGATTAGAATTGCATGAGATCTAAGTTTCACATTTTTCAAATCAGAAATTGTTGTTAATATCTGCAATCTTCTGCCTCAGGCCTTCTGTAACCAGAGTGTGGGTGCGTGAGTAACAAACCATTTTGAATGTTACTTTGAAAGGTGACAGGAAACGGAACTAAATACAGACCTTTGATCTTGTAAAATACTGATAATGAGATTAAAAAAAGGTGTCTGAGGCGCTGTGTTCTCTTCCATGGTACCTCTTATCAGTCGCATCAGAGGAGTACAGGAAGACAGTGCAGACCATGTGCAACAATGAGAATCTTGCACACACCTTAGCTGCACATTTGACATTTCCTAAAAAAATGCTCTCCTGTACTGCACCAATAAGAATAAGCTTGTGCATTTACTAGAGGGTCCATCATATCAAGGTCCATCCAAAAGCAATTACTGTTAAGTGATAGTGTGTTATGAACCCCCCAATGCAGAGTGGACCCCAATGGTGACTTGTTGAGGGTGTGTGTGTCAATTACTGTAATGCTGCAAGTCACGGAGAACGCTTCAATCGCTACAAACATCCACATGAGTCCACCTGTAAACAAATCCATGGTTCTGATAACCTGTTTCTGCTAGGCAGTGAGGTGAGTGAGGTTCATCCCAAAGTGATGCTCGCTAATCAAGGGAACTTCATTTAACCATGAGGGTGAGTGCACGAGAGGAGTGGGTAGGGACTAGTTTCGGAAGGGGTCCATATGTGGCTACACACTTTGTTATTCTTCCTCTCTCTGTCTACAGGTAAAATACTTTGGACAAATCAGCATGGGGACCCCAGGCCAGACCTTCACCATCCTGCTTGACAAAGCATCCTCATACCTTTGGGTCAACTCCATCAAATGCAATAGTCAAGCCAGCAGTAAGTTCCACAACCAAAATCTGACCTGCAAAAGGTTATGTAGTATGAGCAGCTGACTAGCACAGCTCTGTGGGTTATTTAAAAGCTTAGCAATGGTGCTATTGCTTCAGGAGACACACAAGTGGCTATCTCTCTGATCTTTTCAGGGATCGCACAAGTGCCAGATTAGCTGGCCTCAGAGAACAATGGCTTGCTTTGTCCGCCGCCTCCACAAAGTGTGATTAAAAGCGAGGCGGGTGATACTGTAAATAAATGAAGCTGTGCGACTGCAGTGAATGCAAAGAATGCTCGGGGCCCGCCAGGCATTTCAGGCACATGTGAGCCATCAGACCTCTGGCCCTCGTTTGATTAGGAATTCCAACTCGAGTTACACAGGGCACAACACGCTCGGGCCGTTAACGGGGATCACAATGGGAGCCAGGCGCATGAGCTGTAATTACACAGGGTAGGCACACTTGTGCTTTTTCCCCCCGACTCGGATTTTGACACCATATCCTGCTGCAAGCTCATGTGTCTCTGCTGTTAATCCCTGTGCTGTCTCGCAGTGCTCCATACACTCTTCAACCCCCAGAAAGCCTCCACCTACTCCAGCAAGGGACAGACCATGTCTGAGGCATGTGGAGCTGGAAGCCTCACAATGGTCATTGGTCACAACACTGTCTTGGTAAGAAAAAGTTATCCAGTTACTCTGAGAAGATCTATTGCTGCCCCTAAAATTCAGTGCAATTACTGTGCAAAATGTAAGGGAAATTTAAGGGAGATTTATTTTATGTGGGGGTAAAAAAACAGTCACACAAATCAAAAGAATCCTTTACAATAAACTTGTTTGGTAATAAACCAAACATGTTCTGTCATGTAAGCATAACAATGAAACTAATCATCGAAGTCTAAACTTCATTCCCAGGTGGGAGGACTCAAGATCACTAAACAGAAGATTGGTCTGAGCCTGAATGAGCCTGGCAGCTATTTTGACAGATCTGTATGAAGGCATCCTGGGCCCGGCTTTCAGACCAGATGACCAGCAAACTGTTGTGACACCATGATCCAGCCAGGTCTTATCGAGGAGCCTGTCTCTGCATTCTATCTAACCAGAAGCAATGCTACCGCTTATTTGTTGCATCAGTGTGGGATAATCACTGACGATACTAGGGGTGGCACGGTTCACAAAAGGCTTGTAGAGGGAATGGCGAGATGGCACCTGACAGATTCCCAACTACACACATCAAATTTAATCTCAAATGTCTCAGAAGCTTACACACCATGTACACCTCCACATGAACTTGGCAACAATTCAAAACTCCCACTGACCCGTGAGGGTTAAAATCTAACTGACTGTGAAATGCAAACATGCTTGAGTAGGCCTAACTGGGCCTCTGTTTGCTCCCTCCTTGTAGCATATATTTGACTGCAGCGTAGCGAGCAGTGGGCCAACATTCACTTTCATCTGCATAGGTAGGGCAATTGTGTCGGATATACTGCAGTCTCTCCTCGAGAAATGTGTGTGCACTACACAAATGAAAATACTATGACCATGGCCTTAAACATGTTATGTCTGGTTGAATACACAGCAAGAGTGTTCAGGTGGCAAGACTTGCTGCATGAGTGGGACCAAACAGTCCGATTACAACAAAATGGCCGGCCTTCATTTCTGGATCCTGGGTCAAATGCATCGCATTTCTACACTGTGTTCGACCAGGACAACACCAGAGTGGGTTTCACCCAGCAAGTTTAGAGTGCCTATGCTAGATAAATGTGTATCACCAAAAGTAGTGAAAACAAGATAACTTAACAGCCTTAGAGGATATTCCTCTTGTGCTACCTCAATAAACTCTCTTTGCATCCCAGCCAATCTGAGTGCTTCTTGCGAAACAGAGCATATCTGTTACTGACACACATGCACACACACACACACACACACACACACACACACACACACACACACACACACACACACACACACACACACACACACACACACACACACACACACACACACACACACACATACACACACACACACATACACACACACACACAGAAACATTTGCCTAGCCCCTGACATTGGCAGGAACATGAATGCAGATTTACTGGGCAGGCACTTGATGCCTAAATTCCATGAGTACCCCTAACTATCCCTCACAGTCCACTGTGACTTGACATTCCGATGTAAATACCTGTGAAATTCCTCTATTCGGAATGTGGAAGTGTGCAAACCTATCCTTTAAAAGCAGCAAGAGCGAGTCGACCAAAATTATCTGCCTCGGCTTGTTACGACATTTGGCGCGAAACGGAGAAAAAAAATCTGGGCCTTTCTTCCTGTGTGTATTCGGAGTAAATGCAGCATGTCAAAGAGGGGATTTATGGCCTCCCTGAAGGAAAAACAAGCCTCTCCCAATGATGAAAGCGTGGTTGCCCGACCTGGACAGCCCTCTCCTAGCCGTGCCTCGCTGTCGCACTAATTACCATGCTGCTGAATGGCAAGTCCTCTAAGACACATCTGACCACAAACAACAACAAAGCCACATCTCAGTCAAATGTGACGCACCGCGAGAGGCCGGGGCTCCCTGTCCATCTTTTCAGAGGGGGGTTGGAGTCCCCACAAAAGGGTCTGAGCTGGAATTTGCCGAAGTTCTTGGTTGCCAGGAGCAAAATGGCACAACCCCATGCCAACTATTAGAAAGCAAGACAAGACCATCCCCGCAGTAGAAAAGTGTCAACAAAAATGTTGGATAAAGGCCACATTCATCAATACACGAAGAGACAGAGCTAGACGGAAATGGGGTAAAGAGAGGGCATTATGTCCATCTAACTCCACAGGCAGGGACAGTCGGAGATGTTTAAGTTGGAACAGCCTTATCCTCTCACATAATGGGAGCACACAGCCGTAACCCTGGGAAAAATACAGTTGCCCTTCCTCTTAATCTATCTTGTGGACTGTCATTCCATCCTCAAAGCCATGCTATCTGAATTAAACAATCCTTAAGTGACTGTATTAGCGTTTTTTGTCAAGCTATTATCCTCTATTGACAGAGTCATTGTTAGGAAGTTTCCGCATCAGTGATTCACTTATGTCTTGAAAGCATGTTTGGTATACATATCTGACCATTTCATTCATGCTTGTTTTCCTTGATTCCTTTGCAAACAGTTTTCAAATACTTAACTCCCTTTCAAGAAAAAGCAGCTGACGAAACCAAAAAAACAACAACCTAACTATGTTGTAGCAAAGACAAGACCTTTAGCAAAAGCAAAAGTTTGACCTCTAATTTCCTCGACTCAAGCTGAGCGTGGGTAAGAGGTAAAAGGATCTCTCCTGTCTGAGTCCTTGTCTCTATCGTGAAGTCCTCTGGTGACTGAGGTTTCAGAAACCCGATGCTTACAGTCCTTTGTACTGTCTTTCATGGCACTTTTCATTTTCACCAGACACTTTCAACTTAACGTTCTTTAAGTAACTCAAGGAGATTGATTTTCGTAAAAGCTGACAGACACTTACAATGTGAGAGATTTCTTAATGAGATGGTATCAAATGTCTTTTATCGCTTCCTTTTTGACATTTGGAGGTAGAAGAATCTAGACGCAATGACACATTAAAAGTAGGATTTAAATTTCCCTTCAACAATTGTCCCTGGAAGAAAAAAAATACAGCAAAAATGAAGAGGCCATGGATTCCACTTTCAGGAAGCTGTGTGCCTGACTGCAGTGCTCTGTGGAGGCGGCAAATCAGATTGCTCGCCTGAGGAGCTGGTGTTGTGATCTCTGCTCCAAAACAAACAGACTCTTGTTTTCCATCCATTAAATCGTAATGTGATGTGTGGCCATTTCTCGCCGACTTGTGGCTGCCCTTTGGGTGCCTCTCTGTTTGTTGGGATTCTCACCATGGTGCCTTGCCTGTCTCTCCAAACCCCTGGCCACAGGTAGCGCAGGCCGACGTCAGACAGCAAACAGACTTATCCATCATCACGAGCCCTCCTGACCCGGCGCCGCTTTTCTCCAGATGTGGTGGTGTTGGGGAAAATGAACTGCAAACACCCTCTGTTTGCCCACTGTCTGTCCCCATCCTCACAGACAGAGCACGACCAAATAAGTATAGGGTCTCTGCTTTTTTGTACACACTGACAGCAGTCATATATCAGAGATGACATATATTCAATTTCCAGATCCTAATCAGTCCGTGCGAGCCAAGAGAGATATACATTCCTCATATGGAGAACAAAAATGATGCCCACAGAGCAATCAGTCTCTTGTTATTCTCAACTTCTGTTTTTACTCACTGCATGCAGATAAGGTTACCACACACAAAGCACAGCTCTGTGAAACAACCCAGCATGTGATGGAGCATGGGGCTTTCAGGGAGATGTAACAATTTACAGTTGGCTTGATTCAACTCTAGTCCACCCATCACTTCAAAAGTGACGTCTAATGTCATTTTGACACTAAGTAACTTACACACACATATATTACACCAAACAGTGTGATTCATTGCTACACTTCAGATCATTTAAACATTGTGTTGTTGGCCCTGGAGTTCAGGAATGCTGCCCAATAGAACTCCATTTCAAAACCTGATCAGGAGGCTGCATTTTAGAGTGCTGGGCTGGATCCAGAGGGTAAAAGTGAGATGGGGTTGCCGTAGAGACACGACACAGAGGCCACAGTGTTTCTCCCCAGCCAGCGGGAGACTGGAATGTTGAGGGGCATTGTGGGTAACTCTCGCTCTGCCACATACCTTATGAGATAATTACAGAATGCAGGGGACACCCTGCCAGGAGCCTGTCACACTGGCCACTGCTCAAGAGCATGCAAAGGAGCCTGTGGCTTTGTACAGTTCCAGAAGAATCCATTTGGCCTAGTGGTGTCACACCTGATCATTCAAAAATGGGATTCAGAGGTGTATTGACCAACAAGAGACCTAATGTTAAACCATTTAGACATTAAATATTTTCAGATGCAAAAAATCGAAGCACGCATGAAATCCCACACAAAATCACATGAAAGGACTTCAATTGTTCCCATCGCTTGTGCCTTTCCACACTTTTGAATGAACACATATAACTTCTGCCTTTGAGATTATCCTCCCCTGTTTACAACGTGGTTTTTCACTGAAACAAGGCCGCTCCTAATAGCCATCAGCCAGATGAACAAGACTGCTCCTAATAGCTGACAGCACAGGCTCTGATTTCTGTGAAGACTGAACACACAAACACACACACACACACACACACACACACACACACACAAACACACACACACACACACACACACACACACACACACACACACACACACACACACACACACACACACACACACACACACACACACACACACACACACACTCACACACACATGCACACACACCAGATGTGTGGGAGTGTACAGTGTCTGACACTGCTCTGTGGTTTGGCACGGGCCTAACAGATAGGATGACACTTCTCGCTGAGTGCCTGGGGTCATTCTCCGACAGGAGTGTGGCTGGACGGAGGCCAGCCCTCACCCCCCGCTATGATAAACATTTTGCACTGAAAACACTCAGAAGAAGCTTCAATGCAGGGAGGAGGGCCGTGACAAACTGACGGCCTGACGACTCTAACATGGCACAAAAAAAAATGTCAGGATGCCCTGCCTGATCTTGTGCAAATAAATCAATTGATTTCATTTCATTCCTTTTTCCGGCATCAACATTTTTTAGCTTTTGTGCTTTTGTCCAAACTGACAGAGCAACACAGCCTACACACACACCAAATTGAATGGGCAATAAGCTCTAAAAAATCCACCCACTTTCCCTTATTAAGCCGGTCCTTGTTGATGTGGTGATTTTCCATGTTCGATTGAAAAGGTGCCCTCCGCCACAGAGCAGGCCTTGAAGCCAGGTGGTGGTGGCGTTACACAACTCCTGCATTCTTCAAAACAGCCCTTCACACTCGCACGGAAGGGAGAAGGGGGAACAGCCCTCGACTCGTTTGGTTTCTCCTCCCTCCATCCCAGCTCACCATCTCCCATCCACATCTCCTCCTCCACCACCACCACCACCACCGCTGGCTGTCTCAAGCAGCAGCAGCTGGAGGAAGCTCATCAGGAGCAGACAGGCTCTGGGCTCCACAGACGAGCCCCACAGCTGGCCTCACGGGCGACCGGCAGAGCAGGCTGCCAGGTAGCCTTTGATCTGCCAGGCCTCTAGGTGCAGGGGACAGAGGTTTGTTGTTTTTTCTATGTGTGTGTGCGTGGAGATAGGATCTAAAAATAACACAGAGCGCTCATCTCCTGGAACAAACACAGGCCCACAGAGGAGCCACGAGGAGAAGGAGTGGAGGAGAGGCCGGAGGAGAGACAGACATACAACAGAGAAAGAGAGAGAGAGAGAGAGAGAGAGAGAGAGAGATAGAGAGGTGGGGTGGGGTAGCAGAGGGAATGGCCCACAGCTGGCTTCTACACAGCACATGTATCTACACCTGACTCTTGTGTTTTCCACTCTGGCCTCCTTTATGCATCCCATAGAGTAGCTGGCTGGTGGCACAATGGTGGTGGTAGTGTGTGTGTGTGTGTGTGTGTGTGTGTGTGTGTGTGTGTGTGTTAAGGGGGATGAGGTTGAGTGGCATTGTTTGGAGCCAAACGGCTGGCTCTTTTGAAGCGCTGGGCCTGCGGTCAGACAGAACACTGAGTGAGCGGCTGAGATAAGAGCAAAGCGGAGAGCAGGCCTCTCTGACAGGAGGGAATGTGTTGCACCGGGCCGATGACAGAACCTCCTGATAGCCCGTGTGTGGAGGGAGGGCAATACAAAGGCAGCCCAACACCACCAGCCTCACCCTCCTCCTACTCATACACAGCCATAATGGAAGCTCACAGGGGGAGAACACAGGGAAATTAGTCGAGGAACATGGGCAAAAATCCAATCAAGGGCAACGTACAGTGTTGCACCTACCACTGTGGAGAGCAAGCTGAAGTTTGACAATGTTTCATTTCACAAGCTTACACATGTGATAGAAAGTGTGCACGTTACCTTGATTAAACATACAGGTTAAAGAAGAGATACTCTGGCCTAAAACCAACACTTTTTTGTCAAATCAGCCAAATCATTCTAAAACTAAAACTAATATCATCTACAGTATCATGACAAGTTTCAAAACTTCAGCAACAAGTGCTGATTGGGGTATATCTCAAAGGTGAGATCACCATTTACCAAACGCAGTGCGTACGAGAGCCCACTCTAAACAATACAAATGCCCTGCTCACTCACTACCTGGGGCAGGTTGCTGCGGCCTACAGTATTCCGTCTTCCTCACTCTCACACACTCATAAATCCCCTGGAATTCCCCCCTCCGCCCCACATCTTTTCTCCATACACACACACACACACACACACACACACAAACACACACACACCAACATCCCCGCACCCAAATCGGTCTCCCTCTGCAACGACATCCCCGTCTGATGAGCGGAGATGTGTGAGTGCTGAGAGGATCTGGGCTCTGTCTGTGGAGGTGCCATGCTGCTCTGAATGATGAGGGAGGGCTACGCGTCTGAGGGAGGGAAGGTATGCCAAGAGGGAACACACAAAACGACACAACATTTCACATTGACTTTCATATCACTGGGGTGTAGTGTTACTGTTGTTCCACATATTGTTTAAGCGTGACAGCCTCCACACAAAGATGAGTTGTGTTCATGTTAGGGTAATTAAAAACACCTTCTCTGGTTTTTCTAAAAGATTGTCCCATTCGAAGTGGACGTGTGAACCATATAAATGGATCACTTCACTTCCTTTCACAAGAGTTTTTATGAATTGAAATCAGAAGCACTGTTTTTTGACTGTCCATGTAGGGCAAACACTATTGTGGTTCATAATCAGATTACCATAATAACAGACTTATTACAATAATAACAGACTTCTGGTGTTTTTTCTTGAAAGGTACAGCTTATCTGAGAACAATGGCATGTGATATGTCAAAGCAAAAGTGCTTGAGGGGTCACAAACAACACAAAACTTGAGCACCTGCTTCATCCCTTACAAAAAAATAAAACAGCAGTTTTCTGAGTGTCAAAACAGCTTTGGAGGAAATATGTGCAGTTCTTATACAAGAAATGCAGTATTTTGTACACGAAGAAACGGCACTGTACTGCATAGTATAACTGTAGTTATTTTTTGCAACTTTACATCAAAGCTTCCTGTCTCATTAAGGTCTTTGACACAATGCCCTTTTGTCTCAAATGGATTATCACCTTTTACAATCTCCACTGGAGACCATCACTGGTAGAGCCACCTGACTGATGACCATCGCAGATCACCTCTCACGACAGACGCAGAGCAGCCGAGGCACTAATGAAAGGACGAGTCTGACATCTCTGTTCAGAGAGATGACATGCACACACACACACACACACACACACACACACACACACACACACACACACACACACACATACACACACACATACACTCACTCACTCACTCACTCACTCACTCACTCACACACACACACTCACACACACACACACACACACACACAATTACATTCACACACACACACACACACACACACACACACACACACACACACACACACACACAGACCGACATACCACCCATCAGCCCAAAGGTGATGGACACTGGGATGAACAAAAGGGAAGGAACTCTGCGGCCATAAATCTCCAAGTCAGTCCCTAATTAGACCTTTGGCCATGAGCCTGACAAGCCCCGGAGAGGCCACTGGCTTCACTTACAGAGAGCGATTACCATATCATCTTTACAATCATGCCCCCAGAGTAGCACTCTACCTGCCTGGCTAGCTCTTGGCTGCAGCAACTTGAGCTAGGAAGGACTGATTGTTTTTTATTATTATTTGGGGGGTCATACCAACAGTAGGCTAATCGCTGAGAAATAGAAATCTATATAAAAATGATTGGAGTTTTCCTTTAAGTCTTTGAGAATCATTTGCTGTTGATTTTACTCCAACTATCATCTGTCGCACACAGGTGGCTGGTCCAGGTTTCCGACCACTCTCTAACAATCTTGATTAGTTGGACAACAACAGGAAACCGAATGGAATTCATGGGTCTTTATGGGTATTCTTTGTGTATGGGTAGTCACTTACAGCAAAACACACACCTCAGTCTCAGATAAAAAGGACTTCTATGAATCAGATCGGATGGAAATTGCACATCAATGTGAACTATTATTACTTTGCAAAAACGGTGGGAATATGCATGCACATGGGAACTGAGATCTAGACGTCAAATATAGAAGAAATGGCATTGCTCTACTCAGATCAGAGATCAGATGCTTTGAGAGAAAAAAAATCTGTAAAATCAAAGATCAAGTGAGTCGCACTAAAGTGGGCTGTCTATCTTATTTCCCTGAACATATGAGAGATGGTTATCACTGCACAGGTCTGCAGTCACATTCCTCCCAGACTGACAGCAAGCTCTGCACTTCAGCCACAAAGCCAACCCTGTTCCTCAAGCTTCACTACCGCTCCTTAACGACCTCGACCCCCAGCACCCACCACATGAACACCACCCCCAGCCTTCAGCTGCAGACCACCCCATCGTCAGAGCCCAAGTTCTTCCCCAGTCTCTAGACACCATAGGTTTAAAGGGTCAATCAACAATCTACCTGACAGGGTAATATACTGTATACAGGGGGATCTCCTCAACGCACACTAGGCGCCAAGGTCAGAAGTAAAGGAGATGTTAAGAAAGGAACAGGTTCATGTTCCAAAGTTTTATGTACAGCCCTTACCATCTGTCTTCATGTTGGTAGCCTTCTCACTGTTGAATAAAATAAGTTCTATGCTCTGGCACCATATTTGTGTATATCTGTTCTTTCCTTACGGATCCTTTCATTTGGTTTTACATTGCCGTTTTGCTCATTCTAACATTACATAAAAACCCAGGTAGTCACTAAAAGCAATAGGCTAGTTATCTTACATAAAATGTGAAATATTTCGTAGGTACCGACTACATCTCGCCTTACATGATGTCAGATCATGTCACACATAAGAAACTGTGTAGACCACTCTTAACATTGCACGATCATCAAAGATTACCACGTGGGTTTTATGACAACTTAGATGATTTCTACATAATACACCATTCAAATGAACAGGCTGTCCAATTAGGCTACACGCGTAAAAGTCGATGATCTGTCAGTGACTTTGAGGAAAGGAACACATCGTAAACAGAAGGTTGCCTTCGTATGCGCAGGTAAACACAATTGTATCCCTGAATCTCCCCTCCGTTCCATCCATAGTCAAGTGCAAACCAAGGAGTCAAGGGCACTTTCTGTCGATAATGCCTTTGACCATACAATAGAGTCACCATACAAATGTGACCATTAGCGTACATACCTTGGATACAGGTGTCTTTTCTTCTTTCTTTTTTTCCACATGTTGGTCCAAAGGCATCTGAAGAAAATCGTCTTCGCAACATATAAAACTCACTGTGCATCCCATCCAGGCAAATTCAGTGGAATGATCCGATGACCCATTCAAACGAGGAAACTAAAAATGTAGACTTTAGTCCACTTCAGGTCCTTGCAGAAGGAAAAAGCCGCAAATCTGAAACTGCAACTGTTTCTCTCCAACAGGTAAGACTTGGCTACACCACTTGCTCTCCGATTGATCAGAGCTGTGATTTCAAATTAGGAAATACATTCTGTGTACGAGTTGAAACCGACATCTTAATAGGTTATCTCTCCTATCTCTAGACCATGGCCAAGACTGTTATCCTTTTTTTCCTGCTTGCTCCCATGCATAATTTCACATTCAAGCGCCCTCCCGCTGTTCAGGAAGGGGAAGGATTCGAGAATGGGGCAAGAAGTTGGGATGTGTGTGTAATTCAACTCTCCCTCACCCTCCCTCTCCCTGCTTAAACTCAGCGCCAAAATGTGGGCTCATATTATGCACATGCACGTGTGTACACAGTAATTCCAGGGGAAATATGTTTCCTTCCGTTTTTGACAGTATACGTCAAACACACAGTTGCCCTTGACCCGATTACGTTGAAATATTATGTATCAGTAGGCCTACAACTCTAAAACCGAAGCATTAATGCAAGTTACTGTATACTTTAACACACTTTGCCTTATTTTCAGCGAAGTACATATCCATTTCTTTATTTGTGCTTCTGATTTAAGATAGTAGCTGGGGACTACAATGCACTTGTACCTTGTACACATTTCAAGGATGTGTTTATGAACCAGCAATTTACAATTGCTGTTCTCAACATTCAAATAGATTTGCATTTGATAAGAGCACTTATCTTGCCAGAGGAGGAACAAACAACCCTTCATAAAATTGCAAACTTGACACCCTGAATGTAACACTTTTCATCCATTCACACCAAAGGTCCTTTACTAGTGTGTTAGGGTTATTTTGAAATGAAGATGAATTCCAGTCCCATACTCCAGAGTGATCAGTTTGAGTATCTACAACTGTGCTTCCACACCCACCGTGTGAATTTATGTCCATGAGGTAATAGCTCAGATGCAATGCCATGTGGCTTTAATTAAATGTGATGATGAGTGGGTTGTGGATTGTGGGGAGGGTTATATGATATCATCTTGTCATAAAACTCAGATATACTAATTCCCAACAAAACAACAATTGTCTTCCGTTGAGGTCATTTATCTGTGGGGAAAAAGGTGTCACAGCACATTGCATTGCTTCAGTATCATACTTATGTTGCCTTCTCCAACGAACATATTTAGCCTAACCTAGATAGTGTTTCACTATTATAAAAAATACTTCCATGCATAATATATGCCATTTTAAGACATGTTGAGACTTTTTCCAAGTCAGCCTTTCATACTTTATCTAATGCATCTTGTTCAGACTACAGTGTTAAGTAGCCGATCCACGGGACTAAGCGGACTGTTTGTCGTCTTTGGCCCACACAACCAGGCCTGATAAGAAGAACTTAAATAATGACTTCCTTCCAAGGCACATGTATTCTGACAGCTGCCACTGAACTGAACGTTCTTCATGGGAGTGGTCCTTCTGGCTCAAATCTCAGAACAAAAATATTTGAATCCGTTCCTGCAACATGTGTGTGTTTTTTTAGTTAAAAATTAAAACAATTCATATGTGGAAAGGCTTTTTAACTTTTTAACCCATTTTTTTCTCTCTTTCTTTTCTGGAGCCACACCAGACCTACTGGTCTATCAGTCTACCCGGAGCATCTCCACTTCTGCTGACTGAAAATGTGCCCTTTGACAGCCAAACCTACTTTGAACCCGCCAACTGAACTAATTCATAAGATCCCAATCAGCTTCCCAGGAATATCCCCAGTGCCGGTGTCAGACATCTGTCAGAGTGCACTCACTACAGAATCTGGGAATGGATGAGTTGAGAGAAAGCATCTGTGAAAGCTCTGATAAAGATCGTGGGACAGTGATGCCTGATCATGCTCTGGAAGCATCTTATCCTTGATGGAACATCCTCATCATACCCTGTCATTTCCCCTTCACTCTCAGATGTTGGATTGTGTAGGTGTTGGCCAAAGTTCTGCATTGTTACAGGAAAAATATGTGTACAATTCAAACAAAAGAGAGTTTGTGTAGGAATTTTCAAGCCTCTGATGTGAGATGTGCACTTTTGCTTGCAACTTCACCAAACACTACAATGCAGGGATTTGTCCATACTGCAACACATCTGTTTTCATTATTTAACTCAGCAGTGTTTTGTCATAAAATAGATTTTGTTTTTGGTTGAGTTTTAGCAGAGACCTGTCAAAAACTGTAATAATTCCCAACATTATGGTTGTGGGATTTGGCAGACACCTTTGTCCAAAGCAACATACAAATAAAAACAATACAATAATTAATTTAACAGTGAACAATTTAAAAGGCTGGACTATATTAGGGAAAATAGCAAATAAACAATAATGTCCATTCAATCAATCATATACATGTAATAACAATAACAATGGCATGGTAAGGCTACATTAACAAGAGTAGCAATAATAAATAACGATGCAAATTCAATTAACGACCTAATAAAAATAAATAGTACTGTATTATACAAACCATAACCCATAAGAAGCGCTTAATAGACTAAGTGCATTTTGAACAGATCAAGACCCCTTTTGAAAGATCCAAAACAGGAACAGAGAGTACTGTAGGCCTGCTGGGCAACTCATTCCACCAGCATTCTGAATCAATTCTGTAACAATCTTTACTTGCAGGTACACCAGCTAACTCAGAATTACAATCACTGTGTATTTCTTTTACCTCAAAAATCATCTTGGCTCTAGAATCATTGCATAGTTCTGATGTTTATTTTACCAGGGAAATATGTAAGCCACAAATTAAATCACTACATATCAGAATATGGAAAGAAGGGGGAAGCAGTTATGCAGGGCACCATGGCCACAGCAGAGCCATATAGATACATCAGAGAGGGTTAAAGCGGATCTTTGGATACATCATTACACAAATTCCATGGTATTTTCTGTCTGGAGATTATGACATCACATCTAAATTTATGAGGAAATTTCAAGATTCCAAAATCTCCATGGTAATATTGTCAAACATACAGCATTCTCAGGTTTTTGTCTAGAGCTACATTTGTGAATTTGACTACTGAGGATAGGCCTACTGTGGTAAGAATAACTTTTCTATTATTTGATTATTTTATTAGAGTGCATGAAAAATGCACTCTACTGTTATTCCACTTATTCTTATTATAGTTCTTATTCTTCTTCTAACGCTTTTTGTGCGTTTAATGCGGCTTCAACGGTTTAACTTTGAAACTTCATTCAAACTGTGTCGCGTAGATCTTACTTAGGTGACTGGAGACATGTATTTTTCAACTTTGTAACTTTTATACTTTTTAAACTATTTAATTAAAACTATCAAAATTTCCCCATAGACTTAACATTATGATTATGACATCACCGATTAGAATCCTATGCCAGAACTCTCTCTCCCAGGCTTTTAGAATCCTATCCCAGAACTCTAAGGCTTCTAGAATCCTACTGTATGCCAGAACTCTCTCTCTCAGGCTTTTAAGCATAAAGTCTGGCTCTAATAAGACTACAGATCCTATTCAACTGTTCCCTGTGCCCAAAACTGTTTCAAAATAAAAATCCTCACTACCATAATTCACTATCAAATCATTCAACCATTTAAACTACTCAACTATTTAACTGTTCAGCCATTTTAACTGTCAGTTGTCATCAACTATTTAAACTACTCAACTATTTATACTCAACTATTTAACTGTTTGGCTATTCAAACTGTCAGTTTTCATCAACTATGACTCCCCTCCAACTGTTTCTACTGCCTGAAACTAAATTCACTATTAATTAATTCAACTATTTAAACTACTCAACTATTTAACTGTTTGGCTATTCCAACTGTCAGTTTGCATCAACTATGACTCCCTCCAACTGTTTCTACTGCCTGAAACTAAATTCACTATTAATTCATTCAACTATTTAAACTACTCAACTATTTAACTGTTTGGCTATTCCAACTTTCCGTTTTCATCAACTATGACTCCCTCCAACTGTTTCTTCTGCCTGAAACTGTTTCAAAATAAAAGTCTTCACTAAAATAATTCACTATTAATTTATTCAACTATTTAAACTACTCATCTATTTAAACTGCTCAACTATTAAGTGTTTGGCTATTCCAACTGTCCGTTTTCATCAACTATGATTCCCTCCAACTGTTTTTACTGCCTGAAACTTTTCAAAATAAAAGTCCTCACTCAAATAATTCACTATTAATTAATTCAACTATTTAAACTGTTCAACTATTTAACTTTTCATCCATTTTAACTGTCAGCTGTCATCAACTATGACTCCCTCCAACTGTTTCTACTGCCTGAAACTGTTTCATAATGAAAGTCCTTTCTACAATTATTCACAATTAAAGAAATAAACATTTAAACTGCTCAATTAATCAACTGTTCAGCCATTTTAACTGCCAGTTGTCTTAGACTATGACTCCCACCACCTATTTCCTCTGTGCACAATTGTTTCAAAATAAGTCATTAGTGTCCTTATTCCGTATTTAATAATGTAACTATTTAAACTATGCAACTATTTAACTCTTTAGCCATTCCGAATTAGTTGTCATCAGCTATGTATCCCACCAACAGTTTCCTCTGCCCACAACTGTTTCAAAATAAAAGTCCTCACTACCATAATTCACTATCAAATAGTTCAACCATTTAAACTACTCAACTATTTAACTGTTCAGCCATTTTAACTGTCAGTTGTCATTAACTATTTAAACTACTCAACTATTTATACTCAACTATTTAACTGTTTGGCTATTCCAACTGTCCGTTTTCATCAACTATGACTCCCTCCAACTTTTTTTGCTGCCTCAAACTAAATTCACTATTAATTAATTCAACTTTTTAACTGTTCTGCCATTTTAACTGTCAGTTGTCATCAACTATTTAAACTACTCAACTATTTAACTGTTTGGCTATTCAAACTGTCAGTTTTCATCAACTATGACTCCCTCCACCTGTTTCTACTGCCTGAAACTGAATTCACTATTAATTAATTCAACTATTTAAACTACTCAACTATTTAAACTATGCAACTATTTAACTGTTTAGCTGTTCCAACTGTCCGTTTTCATCAACTATGACTCCCTCCAACTGTTTTTACTGCCTGAAACTAAATTCACTATTAATTAATTCAACTATTTAAACTACTCAACTATTTCACTATTTGGCTATTCCAACTGTCAGTTTGCATCAATGACTCCCTCCAACTGTTTCTACTGCCTGAAACTGTTTCAAAAATAAAAGTCCTCACTCAAATGATTCACTATTAATTAATTCAACTATTTAAACAATTCAACTATTTAACTGTTCAGACATTCTAACTGCCAGTTGTCTTCAAATATAACTCCCACCACCTATTTCCTCTGCCCACAACTGTTTCAAAATAAGTCATCAGTGTCCTAATTCCGTATTTGATAATGTAACTATTTAAACTATGCAACTATTTAACTCTTTTAGCCATTCCGAATTACAGTTGTCATCAGCTATGTATCCCACCAACAGTTTCCTCTGCCCACAACTGTTTCAAAATAAAAGTCCTCACACAATAATTCTCTATTAAATAGCTCAACTATTTGAACTACTCAACTGTTTAACTTTTTGCTCATTCAAACTGTTAATTGTCATCAACTATGACTCCCCTCAACCTTTTCTCTACTTCACCTCTATCTTTGTCTCAATTTTCATGCACTCGTAATTCCCTGGAATTGCTTTCTCTAGTTATTAATGCTATAGTTTGATTATTGTTTAATTAATGCTCATCTTTATTGTTGTTTGGAAGAAAAAAATAACGACAACATAGTAATTTTCATTTCATTCATTTTATTTATGTGGACAGTGCACATTTACATTTCTGTAAAATGTACCAGTGTTGGCCGGTGACTAAAGTGTAACTATATTAAGTTGTTTCATTGTTGCCCCTCTTGTTATTGTTATTGCTATTAGTATTGGTATTGGTGAGCTTCATATCTCACTCCTTTTCTTAACCTTTCCCCTAGATAAGAGTGTACTTCATGACAGAGTTTAAGGACGTGGCAATGAAGCCAGGAGGTGGAGGAGAGCCAGCTGATGATGGGCAGGGCCCTGAGAGGAAGGCAAAGGGCAGAACAGCTCATGGATGGGGAGTCCTGATCAGCTGCCTCCTCTGCACTGCTGCTCATCATGATCAGACTGAGGCCACTGTGGAAGAGGGGGAAGGAGAATACCGAAGGTCAAGGTTTCAGACAAACTTCAATCACGACATCGGTGATATTATCAATAGTACTGAACATGGAAAGGCTGAAAATAAGGTTGAGGAAGTGAGAGAGAAACAGAAAAAGAAGCAGAGTCAGGAGAAGACGCAGGGAAAGGCTTGGTACGTTCGTTTATTTAGAAAAAGGGCTGCCCCAACCACCACTGATCCATGGAAGACAGATATGATGAACAAGGAAAGGCAGAGGCAAGAGAGTTTGACAAAGGCAGAGGCTTGTCTGGAGGCTTTCTTTCAGCAACAGGAGAAAGAAAGAAACAGACTCATCGTCAGGTATCAGATTCAGAAGAGCCGAAAGGTTGTTGAAGCCAACCAGGTATGGAGCTCTCTGCCCATGAGAGCAGATGATGTCATCAGGTCTGTGACCTTCCGTGTGCCGAGTCCATGCAATGTGCAGCCTCTGAAAGTTGGATTGTTCGGACAGAGAGATGCTGAGTGGTGTAGGGTGTTGGCCGAGGTCCGGAAGACCCAGATGGAAAAGACACTTGAGCAGAGGAAGACCTCTCAAAGTGGCAAATCTGTTGATTGGAGGAGAGATCTTACCACTCTCTTTATTGGCTGCACCGTGTTTCTCTGTGCATGGTTCTGTACTAATGCTCTCTAAAGCGATGGACCCTTCCCTCAGTGATGACTGAAGAGGCTGGGACACTGATACTGCACAGAGAAGCAATTCCTCTTGAGAAGTGCTCACACCTGTGATAAACAGAAGGTCTAACTTCATTTTGTTTATTTCAATAAACTATTTTGATTGAATAAAATGTGTTTTTACTGGAATAACATGTAATATATAACAAAGATATTTTCCAAAGATGTATTGAACCATATTTCTAAGTGTCTGATATATTATTTATTTTAACATTTAATTTATATTTTAAAAAAAAATGTTATTGAATAAAATATATCTGCATAGGCTATACACATATACAGTTATGTGTAGCCTATGCATTTGACAAAAGTGGACTATATTTTTAAGAAAAGTTTGTAAATCTTTGCTGTTCAAGATATCAGTATCATAATATGATTGTTTTGACATCCACTGATGTTTTTTTTTTTCTTTTTTGGAGGCAATACATGAATAATTAATGACGGAATCAGAATCAGCTTTATTGGCCAGGTTTGAGTTAACAAATAAGGAATTTGACTCCGGTTTATCTTTGCTCTCAAGCGTAACACTCAACAATGACATAACAAGGTTATGCAGTGACCTGCAGAGTGCACTGTTTGCTTGGTCTCATCTGATGCAGGGCTGAAAAGCTTCATTTTCACTATGTACAATTGGTGTCAAACTGTATTGTCTGGTACTGTACACAGTCTATGGTCCAGTTCTCATTCGGACCTGAGCACTACAGTTTAACGCTTGCAGAGGATGGCACTCTTGGTTCAGGAATGGTTTGCTAATGCAGGAAGCAAACGTTGTAGCCTTCGACACTCTCAAATAACAAGAGGACCTCGATGACATAGGTACAAAAACAAGTTTTGCAACCAGAAGAATGACGTACATTGCTAATTGTCATCACCTAACCTCTGTCATAGCTGATATATGTGTGTAGCCTATATTTCATGTTTTCTTCATACTATCTGAAAACTATTACGTGTATGTGCACATGTTTGTTGAACGTTTTAACTGACACTATAGTAAATTATTCTTCACATGAAAAATATGCAAAGAACTGGATGGCAGGTTGCAGCTTTTGCATGGACATAAGAGTAGCACGGTTCTTCCTAAGACCATGTACTGCTCATTGTGTGTAGGTTATTGAAAGTTAACTCAGCTGCATGTGAGACGTTGACCAATGTAGGGGCATCACTGTCACAACAGAAATGAAAGCGTAAGCGTTAAGTTCTGTCAGGAAGACTCAATTCTCATTCATTACTTTCGACCAATCACCAGTCTGCATCAGTCTTTAAAATGACACGTCTTTGCACCTGCTTTCCGCTTTCAGGTGCCGATTTTTCGATGTCCCCACCATCCCTCCCTAACCACCACCAGTTTGGCCTTGTCCAGTGTCCAGGGGGAAGCCTCCGCCCCCCTGCCGTCATTCCGGCAGGATCTGCAAAGGTCTGCACACACAGTCACACGGGGCCTATGCCAAAGACTCTCATTGCTGCTTGTGTCGTAAATCCTTTGATGGATTAAAACATATGTTAACTTTCATCATGCCTGTCCCCGAGTCTTTCTGATAGAACTTCCGCAATGCTGCGCCATTCTGTCCACATGAACTGGTGCATGCACCTCAACAGCATCCAGGTCAATAGACCCCAAATTATTAAATTATGTCACCTTATCTGACTCTTTTAGAAGAACTCTTTTACCTTATTCAACCCACATTTTGTCACCAATGCAACACATCAAACAGTCTGATGAGTGAAAGGGCATATAGAATTGCATTGAAAAAATGTGTATGGCTTTTACAGTTATGAACTAAAAGTGACTCCTTAAACTCCATAAAGCAGCCTCCAAATCAACACAGTGGACGGTTCTTCAACCTTAGCATGCCACCGTATCGTGTGCAGATCCCATGATGGGTCCGTAAGAGGCTAAAGCCAGAGGGAATCTCTTTAGGCTTTGCCCTGTGCGTCCAGCAATAAGCGAGCAGCACTTTCCAGGAAGACTCAGCAGCAGAGCGGCCAGCTGAAAGGTGTGTCATCTGTTTGCTGTTGATGCGCCTCTGTCCGCCTGAGGGGCAGCTGAGGGCCTTCCTGTGTTTTCACAGATGCCAAGATAGATGGAGGGGATGAGGACCGCACAGTTCTGAAAATCCTCTCATTTCGCTATATGACGCGATTCCAGGGAGTTGGCTTGAGGGGTATAAGGGGATGGGCTTTACATTGCTCGTCTCTGCATTCCAGCAGACAAAGTTACAGTATGTTTATAATAATACACTTACTCATTTCATGCATATGGCTTTCTGGAATTTCTCTGGCAAGCAAACATGACTAAAGTAGCATTTTCTGATTTAAATTCCGATAGCTTTTTCAGGCACTTTGGTCTTTGAGACAATGACACATCACTAGACACTTTTCCTCAGTTTTGGATTAAAATTCCAATTCAGCGTTGGCGTTTCTCTCATCGTTGTGTCCATCTTTGTTTGGACACTGATAGATGTTAATACCCCATGCCAGCTGAAGAGGTGAGTGACCGTGCCTCTCTGCAGGAGCCTCCCCGCACCCTGAGATCCTGGCTGCAGGCAACCGTCCAGTCCAGCCCTGCACCCCAGCTCCTCATTTTAAGAGCGGATAATCCTTTAATGGGGATTGGAGGGAGGTGATGCTGCGCTTGAAGTCACTCCAATAATAATGCGAAGGCACATTCTGTGCAGTCGACTGAGGTTATAAGATGCCATCTATTAGAATACAACAGGCCATAGAAATGAATGCCGCCAAAGATGGATTCATCATATTTAGGCTATCTGCTTCTGGCAACATGGTAGAATCAATCTCAACAAATCAATCTTCGGGATGATAAGGTTATACCGTGTCATAGCATGACGACCTGATGGCCTTGTGCATACATTTTCCATATGGTATATCATAAGTCTCACTGAGCCCTATTTTCATAATTTCCCTGAGCACTTGAGTTAGCTAAATATTTTTCCTTCTTAATGTCTGAGGCTTGCACCACTTGGAGACAAGACATCTGTAATAACACAGTACAGACCCATGTTTCTCACACAGGTTATTGTGTTCATAGCTCATGGATCTTTTGTAAGCTGTGGTCCTCCCACGACCCTATTTCCCATGACCCTTCACGTGTGCCAAAAACTGTCTCTATACGGTAATATTGCGCTTCCCTCTCTCTTAACACAATGCCGAGTCATAATGGCATTGCATTTTTTTAAGGGTGCACAAACTGGCACACCAGAGCATGCGGCTTTATGCTTTCAGTTCCTCAAACCTGGTATGAAATACAACCGCCGTGGCCACTGATTGAAAACAAAGCATGTTTCTAATCCACAGATACCAAGAACAATTTATGGCGGGGGGGGGGGGGGGTTGGAGAATCCATTAGTGTATAACCAGGTAGAATGAATGATTCCCTCCCATAATGCACTGCAGAGTCTGCGAGTGTGTTTGCTTCCTAACACTGGAGGAGTGTGTATGGTTGGTCACCTGGGTGGGAGCATGACACATTGGCTGCTGTGTTTTCCTCTGCCTCCGCTCTGCTCCCTCCTTCCTCAGCCCGTGCCCAGAACCCAAACGCAGCCTCACGCAGACCTCTTGTGAGACCCCTCGCTGTAATCGGAGAGGGCGATGGGACAAGAGGAAATGCCTTTCGGATACAGGCGAGGTACCCGCCGCGGGCTCTTCCCAGGGGCCAGCGGGGCACAAAAGCGGCTCTGTGCGCAGAGAGAGCCGGCCGTGACCAGGGCATCTCCTGTGTCCCTGCGGCGTGGTTGCTCGCTCGGCCACTTAAAGCCACAGGTGCTGAGAGGCTCCGTCTGCGCGCTCTGCCTCAGCCCTGCTGCATTCCCCAGGTGCCATACGATACGGAAATGGCTTATTAGAAAATCCTGCACCACCCTTGGTACAGTTCCAGGGGAGAGGGGAGGATTTACCCGTGATGCATCTCGGATCAGTATTGTCATGATCTGTAGTTGTATACAGTATGTCTTCCTCTGGGTGTGTCCAATGCCCAATGGAGGATGATATAATACACAGGGAATGGGACAGTCAATTCTATATACAATACATATATTTTGAGTACTGAGTAGCCAGTGCAACAAGTTTTATTTCATGAAACATAAATAATTGTCTATGTATTTTAATGCAACATTCTTGGCAGGCAATCATGGGATAAAGAGTGAGGCATTTGGTGAGAAGACTTTGCACTTTCAGTTTCATTGCCTCTCTCTCTCATCCACTAAGCCACAGCTCACTTAAGCCTCCCCAGAGACAGCCTTGGAACTCTACACCACCCTGAGAAGTCTTGGAATACACGTATACTTGTACGTAGTGCTACAATAATAAATTGACACAGAGCTGTTCAAGAAAACAGAGTGAAATTTGGTTTCCATGAGATCATACTGAATATCCTCAAGGGTGTCTTGCCATAGACTTACATTGTCAGTCTCTTCTATGACCAAAGTATGACCTTTTATATTTGAAGCTCAAGCCTTTGTTACAGTAGAGATAACCGCTACATATGTGTATGGTTTAGACTCTCTCCGAAACTAGTTACTTGCCCTCACAGTCACTTACATTCTGTTTGCATGTTCATACAGAGGGTCCACCATATTAACGACCATCCAAAACTGCTGTCACTATTACTGTTAAGTGGTAGTGTGTTATAAACCCTCTGACACCCGAGTGAACACTGATGGTCGAGGATGTGTGTCAATTAATGTGGCACGTCACAGAGGACATTTCCAAATAGTTCCACATGAGCAGGCCACGCTCATAGATAGACTAGTACTGTTTTACTGTACTGTAGATACTGCATTGTCCGTTGAGTTCTATTACGCATACAGTACATGAATGTGACGCCATTTTGCTGGATAACACCTTACTGTCTATGGGCAACACTTGCCGGCAATTAGAGGCACCTGTCTGATTTCCAATCAGAGACACCTGCTTCTCCACTGGCTCCAGTGATCATTGCCTCCACCATGATGATGGCACTATTTACGTATGTTCTGGAGCCCACTGCAGCTGCAACTTTCCCATATCTATGGCCAGACCTGTAAACAAATCCATGGTTCTGTGATAACCATCTTCCTTTAGGTAAATTGAAGTTCATCCCAAAGCTGAGTCCGGTATACCTTAGCTGTGAGGGTGCTCCCCACCCGACTTCACTTGATAATGGAGGGGGAGTGGGTAGGTATTGGTTTCGTAAAGGTCCTCTGTCTCAAATTAGACCACTTCATGGGACGAGTAGTGCAGGTGAAAGGCTGATGTGATATGAGATGTGCCTTATGGGTAAATACAATATCTCAAATGTTGTTGTTGCTTTTACTGTGCATTTATTTCACATGAGTCACTCATTTCTTATCGCAGACACAAGCCTATAGGCAACAGCTCATCAAAAGACAGTCAGCCGTATGTAGGAAGTAGATATTTCAGATGTTGTAATGCAAGTCATACAGTTGTGAAATCAACAAGTTGACATCAAGCAGTCAACAACAGTTCCCTTTTGTCGTACAAGTGAGAATTTAGATACTGAGCCAAAGATACCGAGATACTGAGCCATTCTCTGATCAGCCTACAGAGAATGCAGGTCTGTCAAGCTACAGTGAGTGAAAGACATTAAAAGTCATAATGCCCAGATTAAGTTGAATAGGTGTCTTTTATGAGAAATATAACATCGATGCTTGAGACATTCCCTTTGATCAGAACAGGACACAACAACTGTTCTCAATTGAGCACCATTGTGAGGGAAAACACAGGCATGGGTCTGGTCATCTGGAAAGAAGTGGAGGACAAATAGGCTCTGCGTTTCCATATGTTGTCCGACAGGGAAAGAAATGCTCAACCCCTACTATGGGGCAGTGATGCTCCAGTGGGTGGCGGTCAAAAACCAGCTGCTCTCTACTTTACATGTGTGCACCCAGCAGAGATGTTTGTGTTTTACACTAACAATCCTCCAGATGCCTGATGCTCCCTCTCTTTCTCTCTCTCTCATTGTTGGTCTTCACCGTTTCATGTCCACCCACAAACATGTAATTCAAAGTGAGAAATGACTTCTGTAATTCTGCAGTGTGCTCCATTTCCTGAAATTGTTTTTAACAATGTTAGAGGGGAAACCCCTTTCAATGGCATTATTTTGTTGTTGTTCCAAGCAGCTCAGAATTCAGCAGCGTATACAGAGAGTTTACAGGAGTAAACCACTCCAACATCTCCCTTTACTGCTGCAGGGCCCCCCTGAACCTTCAGCCAGCCTCAACACAAATCTCACATTGCCTGGGGCAGAACTGGGATGCATGGTGGATATGCACTCGCAGTGAGTTGGGGTTTGAGTTGACATGAAAGTTGGACGTACAGTATGTTTTTTTGCTTCTTTAAGAACCTTAGAATTCTTTGAAGGACAATCGGTAGCTTCAGAAAGGACGTTGGGAATGTAAGACATGTAAGACTGCATATAGGGACAAAGTTATGAAAACATTCTCAGAAACAACATTTAGAAGTTTGATTCGTCTTTATGGTTTGGTATGGTAGGGTTTTATGATGTGTGTATGTTTTAGTTTTTTACAACTGTTGACTTACACATTTTCAGACTCTGTATTTTAAACAAAACTCTACACACAAATCAAACTATTGGTCACAATCAAACAAATGCAAAATGCCTCAAAATCAAATCTCTGCAAAATGAAACATTCAAAATGTTATACTGTAAACACATCTCAAAAGCAAGCATTTTCCTCGCATTATACTCTGATAATAATACTAATTAATTTCCAATTCTGCAACACACTTGTTGCAAAAACACTACACAGGATTTTTTACATTAGACACTTTCTTCCAATTTGAAATCTCCTGTTGTTATTGGGAAACAGGGCCAGCTCACGCTATACACACACTATGGTAGTTGGGTAGGGCCCCACACGTTTCAGTTTCCTTGATTGCTTTGATTTGCTTAAAGATCCACTGGTTTTCATCATCACTATCTCAGCAGAGCAGAAGACACCTCTTGCAAATATGTTAACCTTTTCTCATTGGATTGACACATTTCCCCACCCTTTTGCGGAACAGTTAACATCGATTTCACTCAAGCAGTCCAAACGCCATTGTTAGCTAAAGGTATAACCATATACTTGACCTTATAATTATTTTTATGCTTTCATTAGCCTGCCGTGATCTTCTGTGCGTTGATTGTGATCTTATATTTTGATGAGCCTGACATGATCTTTTCCTTTTTCACAGACCTTAAATAATACATACAGTAATACATTATGTTGATCTGTTGTCTTCCTTATGTGACTTGGCATGCATTGAGATACTTCCATTATATCATTGACAATCATTTGTTCTATATGATTTACATTGCATTGAATGATTTTGACTTGATTTGATTTCCCAATTTTTGAGGTGATATGAAGTGATATATAATGTTCCCTTTGTATACTGTAGGCGTTTGGTATCGAGTATGCTGCAATTCTTTTGAAGCTGACTACCTTGTTCAGATTTTATTTTCTAGAATATAATTATTTAAGTATGTTCCACTGAAAATAAATTGGTAGATTTTTAATATGTCAATTAGATATACATAGGGATCACAAAAAACTTGGAATGATTACTATTTCAATTTGTTTTGTGTCCAACGCTAGATTGACTGGCCTACTGCTGAATGCAATGACTGCTGCTGCCCAAGAAATAGATGTAGAGGTATGTCAAAGTTGGATAAGGCATGCAAGAAGATTTTTCCCTTTCAGTTAAAACCTGTTATACACATGCGCCCAAAGACCTTAAAAGTATCGTGTGTTGTCTCAACTGTTTACATGCACATTCTCGCATGCACAAAAATAATCTTGCATTGACACCTCTCAGGCATCCTAGTCCTCACACTTATGTCACTGTCACATCTATTTACACACAGATTCTCACCATATTAAAAAAAAATCTTGTAATGACACCTGTATGTATTGTTCTCACACTTCTGTGCCTCTGTTACACACGAATGGAACAAAACCGTAAGGGTATACGTTCAGACTAAGCGTCTTTTTCTCAGCTGCCGGCGTCTGTTTTACATTATAACCCTATGGAGTAGACCGTGTTTTCAAAAAAGTTGCCGGCTTCTTTTAAAACGTGACTGCAACCGTCTTTTTTCTGCAGCTTGAAGTTGAGAAATGTTCAACTTCTGGCGGAAAAACGCCTTAGTCATGCTGTCTTTTTTACAACTGACCAATCACAAGCGGATTAACGAGACCTGTGGTTTCCCATGACAACAGGTAAAAAATGGTGAAGGTGACAGAACATCGGTCGAGAGACTCGTTTTAGGTGTCTGAGCTTTTGGGAAATGTTTGACATGACTTCACAACCATGCCATAGTATACTAAAAGCAATAGTCGACCCCATTTTTCTCTTTAGCGATATTTTGTGTCCACACGTACGTTATCTTTGCCTATCGCAATAATAAAAACGCTTCCGGCTGCTTTTGGAATAAAAACGCTGGCAGATATTTTTTTCAAGATGACAAAACGGTATGCACAACTTCTTTTGTCAGAAAAAGACGCAAAGTGTGAACGTAGCCTAAAGCACTAGTACAGTTTACTATTAGTGTTTCATACATAGGCACAGATTCCGATCCCTTTGATAATAATGATTTAAAAAGTAGCGTTTCTATATGTTCATCTGTTTCGTAACTACTAGTAATCAATGGAAACATCTTCATTTGCCATCAAAGGTCTCAAAACGGTTCTTATAACATCTAGCCTCAATGTCCCAAATCTGATTGACCTTTTTAGCACCATTTGAGGACTGGCCTCTGGCCAGGCCACTCTAAAAGGTTGATTTTTCAGTCAGAACAAACACATTAGTCAAGAGAAAATCATCAATATTAAATTGATATTTGCCAGGGGTATGAATCATTTTGGGTTTGACTGTAAACTATGTCATATTTTACTATTATCAACTAAAACTGATTTAAGGTTTCTCATATCAAGTGTCGAATGGGGAAACCCCCAATGTGTTCTCCAGTGTGGGGCAGAACGCAACTCTGCCCTACGATAGCGTGGTTAATCCTAACTGCTTCATTACTACATGGATATTCAGTGGTGGTGGAACTGCAGTTGAATTGGTTATGCTTGGAAAAGTCAAAGAATGTACCAAGTCAGATAAGTGTAAAAGAGCTAAGAGAGTCTACACCCGGTCGAGATTTTTTTCTTCTTCTTTTTTTTTTACGTTTCTCACGTTAGGCCATCTTCTCTAGGCTACAGACGTTCCGCATTCTGACACAGCAGCCTCTGATGCGAGGGAGTTCTCCCCTCCCAAAATAGAGTTGGTTGGGTCCATAGACCTCTGAAGTTCGCCTACAAAAAGGATCCAAAGCTGCCATCTTTGCCCATATAAGGAGATCCAGGAGTTAATTAAAGCTAACTGCCTATGGCAAGTTGCATGGTAAGTTAGCTCTGGGGTAGCAAAGATCAAAGTGTGCCGTCTTCACCTCCCCGCGAGAGTTTAACAGGTGCGATAATTGAAAATCCCCATGTTATTTTCCCATAGAAAAAATCTCAAGATACCGGATCTCCTTATTTGGGCAAAGATGGTGGCTTTTTTGTAGGCGAACTTCAGAGGTCTATAGCACGTCTTTTCCAAAATATGTTTTCTCCGATAGATTACCGATAGCAGGGCCGGCCCTACCGCAACTATACGCACCAAAGTGTGAAATACATTTTTAAATCTGCCTCATCACCAGGCTATTTGCTATGATATTTACCTCTGTTACAACAATTGTCATGATTTATGCCCATTAAACGTTTAACTTAAGCTAGCCTAAGACTACATCCGTGTCACCTGAAGCATGCTGATAAAAATATCTATTGCAAAGCACAGTTGATCTGTGCATGCCATGACCATCTTTTGATTATTTGGTTTAGAAAGCAAGTTCATTATTTTTGGGCTGCTATTAGAATGGAATTCGCTTAATATCATCAAAACTGGATTACTCGGGATCAGCGTATTGTACAGAGGAATGCTTCATATCCTTGTGTCCGATAAGGTCTGCTGTTTATTTTTGATGTAGCCTATGGTATGTGTTGACCACCGAGGGTAATGGGTGTGGAGGTGGATGAAACTCTGTGTGCACAATGGAAATATGAATAAATCGAATCGAAATCGAACAAATTTCCATTTCGTTAAGTTTACCACAGCACCTAGCTGCTAATATCGTTTGAGAGCTCAAGTCCAGCTCTTCCACGAGATCTGTGATTAATGTGTGATAAGTACTCCGTGTGCAATTAGGCTGAACAGAGAAGGTGAATTTGGATACATTTTACGTCCATCAGTTACATGGATGGCCGCTCCTATAGATGGCGTTGCTATTCACAGTGTAACTTTACTGTACTGTGATTGGAACGTTTCAAATGCTTTATTCAATTATTTCTGCTTTTGTTAATTTATCAACCTTGGGATAGTGGAATATGTTTGTTAACTTCTCAGATTATTATTTAACCTACATTATTTGTAGAACCATGGTATTGAAAATAAAAAATACAGGATAGTAAGAGCTAAACTGTTGCTTAATTAATCCAATTTCCACTACCATGGAAAAAGTGGGCCGGTATTGGGCCTGAATTTCCCGGGCTGAAAAGAGGCCCCACTCCGGCCCTGCACCCTGGCTGTTCTCTGCACATCACAAAAGTCACCACTGATTGGTAACACAGAAAAATGAAATAGTCTTACTAAAGGCCTACGGCCATTATCAGATCAGGCTATAGGCTAGCCCAGGCGCGTAGGAACCACGGGGGTCGGGGGGGTCGGGACACCCCCAATGTTGGACCCCCTCCCGAAAGAAAAACGCTGCAAAGTACAGATGTTGTTGATTACTTAGCTCAATTATATCCTCCTGAGTTACGGCCCCATAACTATAGCTATCGGTGCGCATCGGAGGTCTTTCACATTGTGTTTTAAGAATGTTTCCTGAAACGAAGCCCGTCTCAATAATGCAGCATGGAGCACTTCCTCACCCTGAGTGTCTGAAAGCTAATGTAGGCTACTCTCTCAGTCCAAATATTTAGTTTACGGCCTTCTTTCATTCTTTTCGAAATAGTTAAGAGGTTAGCCTATTGTGGGTGAATAGCCTACAGTAGTCTATAGCCTAAATAAGTTAGTCTTACGGCTGTCGCTTTTAAATGTAGGCTTATCACTTGACGTGGCACATAGCCTAATTATCTGGTTACCTGGATTTAGCAAGTCCATACACTTTGTTCATCCTATTATAGGCTATGCTTTTAAAATTAAATGTGTAACAATTTGCCTCTTATTATAATCTACACTGTCACGACGTACATGGTTACGGGCGGATATGAGCAACCGAAGGCCTCGGTTGACTTAAGTTAAACGGGCAGAATGCCTGTTTACAAACTACGTCAAACATGCAATAATATAACTAATGAAAAAACACAAATGAAAGATGAATAGGCTACTCACTGTATTTTGTCACAAATTAAGCAATGAGTTTGTTCGTGGCCACCTAGCGCGCAACTTACGCGCTGAGGTGAAGGCCCGACACATACTAATTAACACAAAGCTTCATAATGCACAAACAAACACCCCCTCAAAGTTCAGTGTCCATACGTCCAAACAATAAACATAAGAAGCCGACAGTCAAAAACGACAACGAGATCTCCCGGTCACGAAAAACAATGTTTATCTCACAGTTTGTTGAGTATCGTTCCAACACTGATGCGCAGGCAATCTCAGCTTTCGCGTTCGTTAGCTGTATTCCAATGAGAAAAATCCACAAGGAAATGGTCACGGCAATGCAGCATACAGGAATCTTCTAACCACGTTACTTTGTTGAGCTGGCTGCATACAGGTAACAATAGCCACAGCGCGCTCACCCTGCGTCTCCATTTAAACTAAGGGCAAACCCATTCATTGTGCCCAAAACGCGCATCCATCTGTCAGCTGACATAAAATTTACTTAGATGGCATATGAAAAGTCAAGAAGAAGAAACATATTTTCATTTAAGCAACGTTTATGCAACCATGTAAAGGGAAGCATTGGGGGAGTCAGTTTAAGTTGTCCTAAAGACTAGCTGTGTGCGTTTTCAGGGAAGAAATGTGTTCTGAATACTATATGTGCAGATGTTCTTCCCAGTTCCAAAAATAGGTTGAGAAAAAGACTGAAATACATATTTTCAAAGCGGCATCTTACAGAGGGCCATTAAAACTTCAGCAATAGGTTTTTTTTTATCTCTTATGTGACTTATAATTCGGCCCCTTTATTTATTAATATAAAAAAATTTCAACGGACCTCATTCTTGTCCCCCCCAATGCTTACTACGTTCCTACGCGCCTGTGCTAGCCCACTTAATTGGCAAAATACATATAGGACAAACTTGATCGTGATCAGTTCGTGATTTTTTAGTTTCTCATGCGGACCAGACGGACAGCTCTGGACTACGCCTCACTGCCACTGCCATGGGTTTTTTCTAACTTTGTTCGGTGTTCCACTTATGGGAATCGCTTCTGTTATGTTTGTCCTATATTGTTTCCGTAGGATTTGTGGAAGGCTTGATGGGAAGCTGGTAGGTTTCGTTTTCTGTCATGCTATGCAAGCAAAGCAAGTAAACGTGCGTGAGAACATCCCTGCATTGAGAGTGTTTATTCAGTAGTCAATAAAGTTATATCAGGATATAACAGCTTCGGTCATGACCATCTACGGAAGCTCCAATGACATCACGTCTGTCAGTGACAGACAGGTCGACCTAAGACTGGGCTCCATGGAGGTATTATATATAACTGGAGAGCGTGACTAAGTCCCGCCCTCCATTCAAATGAATGGCAGAGGCTAGGCTAGTAAATCCGGCCAATTCATAGTCAACGCCATATTGAACACTGGAGCTCCGATCCAGAGCCAGTCGGCTCTGACCATGCGCAAAGTTCCAAAGCTGTAAATGACGCATGGACCTACATTGATTTTTATTGGACATTCTGTAAAAAGAGAGTCATCCTCCAGTTCAGAGGGTGGCGATAATGCACATACCTTGCTTGCCGCGTAACAACAAGAAAAAGTTGCTCGGGAGTCCAGTGGAGTGTCGCACTGAGTAATGATTGGCTGTAGGTACCCGTCCACCAACATGTGCACGCATGAGAGCTCGTGCCCAACACGGATTTTCGTGCATGGAGCTGGTTCTAAATGCTCCATGAGGCGCCATACTTGAAAATGGCGCTCGCTAACATGCCGAAGCTAATCTACACGGCCTTGACCCCCTGCTGGGCTCCACCCCTCTGCCCTTAAATACTTGTCGGCCTCCCTGCTTAGGCATTCACGCTTTCTTCCTGTGAAGCTTCAAGAAGAATTCCAGCAGCACTAGGTAAGGCTGCGCTTAACCTTTCATAGGTGGACCGTTAAGGATCCCACCGCCGAACGCGACTACAGTCAATATCTACACAGTGCTGAACAAATCTTCGTCAAGAAATACTTATTCTACTGTTAATTCAGTAAAGCTACAGTCTAGAGAAGGGAAAACTTTTCTCTAGTTAACTTGCTAGTCATTAACATTCTTGTGCAGCGTTAGTTTTAGCATTCGGTTTGCGTAAACTAGCGTTTCACTACAGTGTGGTTCTACCTAGCTTCTGTGGCTAGGTCTTTCACACACCAGTTGTTTAGTCAACTGTTTCTACAAGGTCAGTGTCCATGTCAAGGCGAGCTGTTTTCGGTCTCGAGGTGCTTCAGTGTGTAGTCGCAGAAGCCACACTGCAGCTTAGCCACGGCTAACACTTGGCTACATCGCTAACAGAATATCTAAAGTTAATAAGTAGTGTCGAGCCTAGACTTCAGTGACTATGTCTATGGCAACCATCCCCACCTAAGGGAAGGACCCGGACGACCGAGAGATCGGTCCCTGCCCTTGCCCAGTGTCATGTGGCACTATGGTGTCGGGGAAAGACCCCCATCCTCTCTGCATCATGTGCATGGGTGTTAGGCATGCACAAGTGGCACTGGTGGACCCGCAGACCTGTGCCCACTGCGCCATGATGCCTCAGAAGATGAGGGAGAGGAGAATGACGGTTGCGGTGGCGGTTGCCAAGGAGCAGGACCCCTGCTTGTCCAGAGCTACCGCTGATCCTGTCACCATGCAACCGCGAGCTTCCAAGAGCTGAGCGGACATGGTGGACGAGGAATCCCAGATCCTGCCACCACTGTTCGAGGGCCTCTCCACACCGATGGTGGAGGATCTAGAGGAAAAGGAGATGGAGGGCGAGGACCTCCTGAACGTAGGCGAGGATGATGATGAGGACGACTCCATTTTCCCCCCACATCAACTGAGACCCACCTCGGTCACTGACACGGCGGGTCAGGCCGACTATAACCTGTACGAGGTCTGCAGACGTGCAGCTGCCAAGCTCTCCATCCCCTGGCCAGCTGCCCAAGATCCGAAAGGGAATGGAGAGAGACCTTTACGACGGGAAAAGACTCCCCCCAGCCCTAGCCACAGCAAAACAGCTCCTGCCTGCAGTCCTGGCCTGCATCAAAGAGATGTCGCAGTTTTGGACTAGCCCCTTCAAGAGCAAGCTTCCGACCAAGGGCTACACTAGGCTGGAAATTCAAGGGATGGGAGAGCTAGGGTTGTCCGGACCCCCAGTGGACGAATCCTCCATGGCCTACCACCTCCACCCTAACCGCCGCTCGATCTCTGCCTCCTCCAACATCCCCCTGCCCAGCAGGATGGACCGCCTGACAGCGTCCATTTTCCAGCGCATGTACAATCATGCCGCCCGGTCTGCGCACTGAATGCTGTTACTCTCCTGTCAGCCTACCCGGCTGAGATGCTGGAGGAGAGCCAAATCCACTCACAGACCCCATGACTCACAGATCATGGACACTGCCTACGACCCCACCAAGGTCCTGTTTGGTCTGGCGTTGGCGAGAATGAGAGAGACAAGCTCCCTCAGGAAACAGGAGGATGAGGCATTCAACCTATGTCTACCTCGGAAACCATCACCACGTCCAGCCCAGACGGCTCAGCCTAGCTTCTCAGCAGTGACAGCGAGAGCTAAGCAGGGAAATGCCAGACCTCAACGCCAAGCCCCTCACACGTTCTCTCCCCTTGGTTCCCAGAGAGGAGATTTTAGGGCTTTTGTCTTAAAAGCTACAGTGTCACCAAACACTTGTTTCACAAATAAAGTTTCCCAAATCGCAGCCAGGCCTCGGGCCAAGAGCCGGTTGGTTGGCCGAAAAACAAATATAACTCAGTGTTTTCCCTGCCTTCCGCCACTGGAGGGAGCTCACGCTCCTTCTCAGTCAATGAACACCGCTGCGAACCCAGTTTGTGCAGCGGGCGTAACGTCATCAATATGCGCCACGAGAGGCTCATTCTTAGCCAGAGCGGAACAACACAATCAGCCTGTGGGTTTAAGCCATGGTTACTCAAGGTTACAGGCTACAATTTGCCATAAAACCACCCAGGTTCCACAGAATATTAGTTTCAGTGGCCAAGGGGGATTGAGCTCGGTTTTTAACGGAGGAGATCGTATCACTTCTAAACAAGCGAGCGATCAGAGTTGTATTGGAGGAGGAAAGGCAGCAGGGTTTTTACTCTTGGTACTTTGTCATTCCAAAGAAAGGGAGCTCAGCTCTCAGGCCCTTAAAAGACCTATGTGTGTTAAACAAGCACCTAAGAAAATACACGTTCAGGATGCTATCACACAAAGTGTCACAATCAATCCACCCCCACGACTGGTTTGTGACTATAGACGCGGCAGGCGTCATATCAATGTGTTCCCCGCACACAGGAAATTTCTGAGGCTCGACTTCCAGGGAAAAGCCTACGAGTTCCAACCAATCCCATTTGGGTTAGCATTAGCCCCTCGCTGTTTCAGCAAATGTGTGGAGGCTGCACTTGTCCCGTTAAGGAACAAGGGCATCAGAATTCTCTCTTAAGCCCCTTTCCCACATGAGCTAGACATCCGGATGTCAAATGGAAGTCAAATGGGTGGCTGTATGTGGGAACGCAAAACTTGAGTATTTTCTTACCCGAAACTCACCCTACTAGCCCCCCTAGTACTACTTCTAGATGTCACCCAGGTGCGCTTAGGTGGGAACGCGGCCGGCACAGTTCCGGGTAGAGTGAGGGGACGTACCGATGACGTATAGAAATGCGCCCTTGCGGCGCAAAGCTGAAAGTACAAATAGCAGTGGTGACGATAAACATTGACCTACGAACACAGACGAGAACATCGGAGAACAGAAAACATCGACGTTTTGTTGATGTGTACTATTAACGTGTAAGTGCACACATAAATGACACACGTGGAGGCGTAGTATGCACGTTAGTTAACCTTTACTTCCGTGTTTACATTACAACATATATCAGACCAATCCCTTCCGGGACACCTCCCCCTTTTAGATGAAAGCCCCAACACAAGCCTCAATTAAATCCCTTCTTAGCTCTTTTTAAACTTAAGGCTCTGGAGATAAGATAAGAAACATTCTCCTTTTCTATATTATGAACTTTAACTGAAACCTGAATCTAAATCTAATCTAAAGATCCAGTCTTTCTGGAGGGCGTGAAACCCGCCCTGCTCTGGTGGTGGGTCAGGGTTTCTGATGAGGCAGGTGGAGGATCAGGATCATGTGGAACCTCTTGTTCTTGGGCAGGAGGTTGAGACAATGGACGTAGATGGATTCTGTTGCGTCTAAATGCTACCTTACATTGACAGACTTTGCTAAGATTTGGAAAAGATTTTTGAAAGACTAGAGTCTCAGACCCTCTCACATCTAAAGACAATTCATTGAGTTTTTAGTCACAGGCCAGTCTCAGATTAGGATTTTGCAAAGACTGTGGGTCACTATTTATAAGACTGCTACTAGATTCCTTCAAATTATTTCCATCGTGCACTAGGCTACACGTCATCATCAACAGGAACTCATGTAGGCTATGACAGCCTCCTCATCAAAGTCCTTTTTTCGCGTTTCTGCAGCATTGTTTCATGTGTGACATTATTAACAGATATAGCCTAGAGTTGTTCTGTCACGTAGAATAACCAACTAATAAATTAAAAGAAATTAATGAACAAATAATCATATAGGCAACAGCTGTCGCCTATTTTTCCCTTTCCTGTTTCTCGCTATTGGTTTTTAATGTTCACGTCACTATTTGCATGAGCCACGACTGAAAAGACTTCCGATAATATCAAACATGTTTGATATTGTCGTAACGGCAAAACTAGAAAAAGACTGCCTCTGACGGACTTAAAACCGCTAAGATTGGCACCTTACACTAAACGATATAGATGACGGGAGCGCGCTGCAATTCTAGTACAAAATCGTGCAATGTAAGCCAGCCTTAAGCAGTTCCTGTCCGTATTGACGAGGTATGACCTCGGTGGTCCTGCTCCACTGATGACTGTGCCTGCTGTGTGTTCTGTAGAGATCCAAACCTTCTTTCCAGGAGGTAGTTCTGTAAGTGGGTGAGTGCGGTGGTGGCGATTGTATTGTCTTGCTTTACGAGACCTTCCTGCTTTGTCTGCCTCCCTGAAGTCTTTCAGATTTGGCCACTTTGGATGAAGTGTAGATGGTAACTGAGGAACACTTGTACGCAACTGTCCCATGAGCAACTGAGAAGGCGAGTAGCCATGTTCTAGAGGAGTAGCTCGGTATGCAAGCAAGGCTTCACTCGGATCCCCTCCTTTTCTCCACAGACTTTTTACTGTACCAACAGCCCGCTCAGCTTCACCATTAGCCTGTGGGATTAAGGGCTGCTTGTCACATGTTGGAACTGAAAGTCAGTGGCAAAGTCTTTGAATGCCTCTGAGGCAAACTGCAGACCGTTGTCTGACACTACAGCACAGAAACGTCACGCGAGATCTCACACGGGAGCATTGCGTGATAATCACGGACTTTCCTTCATGAGGAGCTAAGTGTAACAGTCTTCTTTTATAAACGTTGGGTTCGTGAACCAAGTTATTGGTGCTTCGTTTTATGTGTAGACACCTAGAGCAAGTTGCTGACGAGGTTTGGCGCTGTTTTGAGCAATGTTAGTGGTTTAAAAATGTGACTTTGTCTACCCTTAGTCCCTTCCGACAATAGTTCCCGTGCTTCCGTGTGAGATCTCGCGTGACGTTTCTGTGCTTCAGATAGGGTTGCTGTCTCGAACTAGTTCTAACTGTATACAAACAATTCCAACGTTTACAGACAGATTGGTGCTTCGTTTTCTGTGTAGACACCTAGAGCAAGTAGCTGACGAGGTTTGGCGCTGTTTTGAGCAATGTTAGTGGCTTAAAAAATGCGAATTTGAAAGCGTATGGCTTTAAGCCCTATGCTACCCACTGTTTGCTATTTTGGGCTGGAGCTCTTGCCCGTGCTAGCTCGGTACTGCTAGCTCGGTATACTCTTCCGTGGCTTAGTTGATGTATTGTCATTCAGAAAAACACAGATTTCTCAATTTCCGCCAAACTTACGCTTTAACTGTATGGTGGCTCACACCAAGGGCCCATTCACCTGCTTTACTCTCTCTCTATCTCACTCACTCACTCTCTCTCACACACACAAACACACACAACCGTATCTACACACTTAGGCAGATGGAAATAGCTCATGCCTGATAACAAATGTACAGGATATAAATCTAAATAAAAACAAAAGTCCAAACACAACTCAATAAAAACGTAAGCTACTCGCTTTTATTCATGTTCATCATCATATTATCCCATATGGCCACCTAACGCATTATAGCCGCTAAAACAACGCACATCGTAACTGATACCATTTCAATTCACATGCAAATTACCACAATCGCTTGTACACTATATAAAGTTCACACTGAAAATGTCTATTATTCTTGCAAAGACCTCAGACTGACGAATACCTCAGCACATCGCAGATCTAAAACCAACCATGTCTACAACAAACGGTAACCAGGTCAGTAGCCTACCAATTACGCTAACAGTAAAATTACATGAATAGCCTATACTTCTTTCCTTCTCTCATAACTTCTTTCATTATAAACTAGGCTACTGCTTACTAAATATTACTGCTACCACTCATAACATCAAACTGGGCTAAGATACTAAACATTGCTGTTATGCCTGCAATTGCATTCTTGTTCAAATTATTACCTTCATATTACGACTAAACTCAAGCTTTTCTCTTCTTCACATACAGAACACCCAACGCCCTCCACAATCACCATCAAAAATATCACCTGGATACACACAGGACATACAAAACTTCCGCGAACAACTAATCCTCCTTACGGTAAGCTAAACAAAACACCCAATCATTCTGTTAACCTGTCCTATAGCCTATTCCACAACTGTTAGTAACCATCAAAACATTGTCTTCACGTTATCATTCACTTATGTTCATTGTCTTTTTCGTTACAATAAGCACTCGTCAAACATGTCTTGTCAAATCAATGTTGTGTTTATTTAAGTTCAAAACCTCATAGTTTAAGTTATAGTGTGTAACGTTCGTCTTACCAGCGTTTAGCGTCTCGTCAGATTGTTTGTTTGGAAAGGGATTTCCTGGCCCGAATACCGGGTTATCAATGATGCGACTTCCGGGTTCACCGGAAATGAAGCCAGGTTTTGTGAATTTAATATTTATAGGCTGAATGTTGATGTTGGCTATGCCTTCTTATAGTACCAGAGTTTAAATATTGACTTTAATGTTTTTAGATATTTTGGAATGTCTTTATAGCTGAATTTAGCTAAGCTATTGTTATGTCACCTGAGTACCCCCTGTGATGTTGTGTACATTGGTATGGCCCAATTGTAGGGGCACGCTTGGGCCTAACTTAAGCCAACCTGATTCAGTGGGTCGGGAGAGCTAGTGAGGGTGAGACATGTTGTCTTGTAGCTCTTGTAACATTGACTAGTGTGCAGTCATTTGAGAATTGTCTAGGCAAAATTAGTAACTACATTTTTTGGCTATTATGTCAATTTATTTTCTTTATTGAAACAGTTTTTCTTTTCTTTTATTTACCTTTGTCATCATTGCTTTTGTTATTACTTGACTATTAATAGCCTACAGGCCTTATTTTGGGGAAAATAAAAAACCCAATCTTATCCAAATCCTCCTGAGAGTGTTCCACCTATTGCTCAACCCGTCTCAACACATCTACCCTTAACACACATGTATATATTTCCTGCAAAATAAACCTCTTCTTTCTTTTAATTAATAAAAATGTAATGAAAATTCTGCCTTCCTTCATTTTCATATTAGGCTATAGCCTAACAACTGTATTTCCATTTTTCTGCATGAATATAGATCAACTCGTCGTAGAAAACATATTTTTCGTTGTTCACACAGTACAAAACTAACCTTTGGGGTATACTACGAATCTCGATTAGTGGGTTAGCGAGGTATGTTGCAATCAAAGCCAGGGTATGCTGTCATACGAAAGTGGATTTGTTTAAGCGTCGCTGTATCACCATGGTACAGTATCTTATGCTCGCAACCAAACCTGGTCGGGAGCAGGTTATGTGCTTAGTTATAGCTCAAATCGTGAAAAATCACCGCCCTCTGACCAATTCTAACCAATCCATTATCTTGAAAAACGAAGTTCTCTCACGTGTGCTAATCTGTCATACTTCTAACAGGTTCAGCCCCGCCTCTGCAAACATTTTGAATCTCGAAGGTGCTTTTAATGTTGTGCGTGCAAATATGTCACTACTATGGACGTGCATACCATGCAATATTTGATGACCATCGATGTTTTGATGTTATGGGTTAGACACTAAAAAAGACCACCCTAGATTTCTCTGCCGCTCATAAATGCGGAAGTAATCGTTGGTTAACCTAGGCTGTCTTGTGCGTCTCCACGTTTCCCGATTGGTCAAAATCACCCCAACCACGAGAACGCGCACAGATCTGAGCTGAAAGCCTAGTTTGATAAATTCATCCGTGAGTGAGTTTCGTAGTACCACTCAACTCTGATTGCGACTTTCGTTTTTAGCAATCCAGGTTATCCTAAGAAAGCTTGGTTATGTTCAGCGAGATTCGTAGTATACCCCAATGGACTAACAACACAACATCACAAAGAGCACATTATCACATTCACAGGCATATCATAAGGCGGGGATCACAGTAGCCAGCGGCAAGAGGCAGCAGCAAGCGTAACGCAATGCTCAGACCATAATAATAAATCTCAATATGGTATCTTGTTCCTAAGTTCACTCTTTGTTGCTACGTCCATAGACGAATCTGATTGGTTAAAATACCTAAACATTCTTAAACTGATTGTGATGACCCGAGCGTTGCGCTTCAAAGTTGCACTTTCAACTCTCAGTTTGCTCAACGCTAGCATTATGCCAGCATTGTCACCGAACCATAGAGAACAATAGGAAACCTGCCGCTTCCCGCTGTGATCCACGACTAAACCTACAGCCATACGCTTCGGCGCATATTAAACCACTAAATTCTTCAACATCGCCAAAACTTGTCAACAGCTTGCTCTAAATGTCTCTCATAAAAACGTGACACCAATCACTCTGAAATCGTTTAAATATTACGCCTAGTCTACTCAAATAAAGTGACCAAATGACCAAGACCAACGACTGAAACATAGCCTACTCCCACCCACATCTTCAGTTTGACCATCATTAGCCGCGTTTCCCAACACGTTAAGAAGCTCTTAACGCTAAGATATGCTTTGGAGCGCTCTTAAAGAAGAACGTGTTTCCCAGAGTCGCTCTTAGCTTAAGAAGATCTTTCACTAAGAAGGAAACGTAGCCTAAGATCAAGCTGACCCACTCTTAACAGCCTTCTTAGCGATCAAATGCTCAGTGATCATAGCCTGCCGCTAGGGGCACCTACATCTCTAGGCTTTAGTGTTCAAGATGAGTCAAGCTTCACCTGCTCCTCTAGGCATAGCCAAAGTCCGCAATGTAAAAGTCCGGTTTACATTAATGCATACGTGCACCCCAGTCACAGGCCACATAGGCTCGAGGGTTACATATTCTCTGATATATTAAAGAACATCACATGCCTATTACCACACTATCTATAAGACAGATGGGAGGCATCTTGCATGCATGAATATATGAATGGCTTGGGCTCATAAAAAATAAAGCTACGCTCATCCTCATACTCCATACAAACACCTAGCCAATATTTATTATAGTTCACTCATACATTACCAACAACTAATCACATTAATACTCTTATATATTACAGCCACTGCTACTCAAAGACACACCTCTAACCTAAGGTGTGGCTTATGGAAACAATCACACCACCTAACATGTTCTGTGTTCAAATTGAACAACACATTCCTGCAAACCAATGAAATTTGGCAAACATATGTGTTGCTCATCCACATGCACACCAACACACCATCTTGCTATCTCCACTTCCAAATTGTCACAAGTCCACACCGCAGGTGCTCGGGCCCGCCATCGCCGCTTGCGGCTATATTTAGTTTTGAATTTTGAACAGTGTTGCCAGATTGGGCGGCACTTTGCGGGGAAAGGGAAAATAAGCTTTAGGCGGGCAAATTACATTTTTAGTAAAATGGTTCTCTAAAACAAAATCGTTTTTGGGCCGTTTTTTTGCTGAAGAGGGCGGGTTTTTGAATGTGATTGGGCGGAAATCACTCAACCCAATCTGGCAACACTGATTTTGAAACAATGTGGTTTGGACATTTTGGTAAGGCTAGCCTACTCTGCTGATGTTTTGAACAATAAAATTACCGGATATGAGCACTGACTTAATATCTTGCACTGACTCCTCCCGGGGCTCCTAGTCCTCACACTTCTGTGGCTGTCACAGTTAAACATGCACATTCTCACCATATTTAAAAAAAAAAAAAAAAATCTTGCAATGACGCCATTATGTATTGTTCTCACACTTCAATGCCTCTGTTAGTTACACACGAATGGAACAAAACCATAAAGCACTGAATCTACAGTTTACTATTAGTGTTTTCTATGGCAAACATGATAACAAGATTTTACTTAATAAATAGCCTACTCAATCTTCAAGTAGGCCTACCACATACATGTCACATAAAGAACCATTATGCAATTATACATACAGACAACTTTTAATCAGTGACTAAATCTATGCACTTGAAGCTTAAAATATAAATTACATACAAATAGAGAAATGTTCAAACTCCTGTGCTAACTGGCAGTACATGTTTGCCATCGTGGCCTCCCTTGGCCTTGTCCCAGATATGGGCTGAAAGCCCGAGGAGTCAGAGTGGAGGAGGGAGGGTGCGTCGGCTACATAAAAGAAATAGAAACATTAAAGGTAAACTATGCAGGATTTGCAATTGCAACGCCGGTTTCGCTTTCGCTTTTCGTTTTCTCTCCTTTTATGCTTGCATATTTCTCTGCAGAGCTTCCCCAGAGCTTCCCCCGAGCTTTAATGTGTATATTTTACAAAAGTCCTCAATCGGTCAGTCTGCCTTTTCATGAGCATGATCGAGACTTCACATGAGACTTCCTGGTCCATGGGTGCGTGCCCGAGGATTCCTGAAGTTGCAAGCGTGGTTCTACGGCTGTAGACGGCTAGGGTGGCCGAAAAAAACATCGTTTGACCGGTATTGACTCATTTAATCATATATAACAGTATGAAACTAATTGATTAACTGAAAAACGTTGCATAGTTTACCTTTAAAGAGTCACTACACCCCAAAATATGTTTTTTGAGCTGTTGATTGATTGAAAATACTCATAAGTAGTGAACTGTACTATTACCAGGGTTAATATTGACAAAAATCGTGTTTCTCGACAAAAGTAACATTTCGTCTGATTTTGTATTGGAGATATTGCTCTCCGCGCATTCTACAGGTTGAAACATGCCATGGCATGTTGATCCAAAATGCTATAGAGAGCCGAAGTCACGCCCTTCTACTTCCGGTCTATGGGACCTATTTTTACGATTTTTTATGCATGGGAGTCAATGGAGAGATAACAATTATTTTTTGGTCCCGTTCGAGTTGGACCGTGCATTTCACATATGATGTGTGGGAATTTAAAAGATAATTTTCCACATTAATAAAGTTCTGTTTTTCATTAGACTTTAAAAGTTATCTAAGTTTTGTGCGAATCCGTTCAGTGGACTACATTTCTCGTCTCAAACGATGCACGTCACCAACTGAGCCACCAACTAGCAAACGAGAGGCTGGCTAGTTAGCTAGCTATTATGCTAGTTAACGGTTACATCTTGCTGCCAGCTAAGTCACTTAACAGTAGTGTTTGTACAGTCTATGAATGAAATACAACTTATCTGATGTGTTTAATCCTCTGACTCATGATATTTTCATCGGCAAGGGGGAAGCTCAAATAAGACCTGTTGCTGGCGCCCGTGGCTGTGAATTGGTCTAACGTCACTAACGCGACTGATGTGTTTGTAGTCGTTGGAAACACGATCTTTCACAATGTTGTAATTCACTAGTTACGACATACTTTTCAAATGTCTTTACATGAAAAATTGTCATTAAAATTGACAAACATCATATGGGTAATTCAAGGCACAAGACAATCGGGACCAGAAAATAATTTATATTTCTCCATTGACTGCCATTGAAAAAAAATCCAAAGATAGGTCCCATGGAGGCAATCGGAAGGGGCGGGACTTCGGCTCTCTATAGACCTCTGAAGTTCGCCTACAAAAAAGCCACCATCTTTGCCCAAATAAGGAGATCCGGTATCTTGAGATTTTGTCTATGGGAAAATAACATGGGGATTTTCAATTATCGCACCTGTTAAACTCTCGCGGGGATGATGACATTGGAAATGCAGACGTTTTTCACTACACAGTTTTGTCCACTGCCGTCTAGTGGATACTGTGATCTTCGGTAGGTGAAGATGGCACACTTTGATCTTTGCTACCCCAGAGCTAACTTACCATGCAACTTGCCATAGGCAGTTAGCTTCAATTAACTGCCTATGGCAATCTCCTTATATGGGCAAAGATGGCAGCTTTGGATCCTTTTTGTAGGCGAACTTCAGAGGTCTATTGCCAAAATTGAAAGATTTTTTTCAGGCATTTTGAAAATACACAGGTCAAAAGTTCAGGAACGTGCAATGCTTGTTCATGAGCGGAAGGCAGGAGCAAATTGCAGTTTGATAGATGCATCAGAATCCAATCATCGTTAATAGTCCGTTCAGTTTGATTGGATAGTGTTTTTCCAGGATAGTTTGTTCTAGAGGCCACTAAAACGTTTCATTTTTGTGTCAAAACTTTTAATTCATTGGTTGCAATGGGGGTGTGGTGTATTTCAAGCAATATGTTAAAAAATGCTCCAGAGAGCATGCTCCAAACACCTCCTACCCCACCTTTAATATGACGTTGGTCCTCCCTTTGCAGCTATAACAGCTTCAACTTCTCTGGGAAGGCTTTCCAGTGTGTTTATGGGAACTTTTGGCCATTCTTCCAGAAGCGCATTTGTGAGGTCACACACTGATGTTGGTTGAGGAGACTGCTCTCAGTTTCCGCTCTAATTCATCCCAAAGGTGTTCTATCGGGTTGAGGTCAGCACTCTGTGCAGGCCAGTCAAACTCGTACACCAAACTCTGAGATCCATGGGTGCGTTCCCCGAAAGCATCGCAAGCCTAAGATGATCGTAAAGTCCCTCTTACGAACGTCCTAAGGTTTTCTGACTGTTTCCCGAAACCATCGTAGCTTAAAGGAGAATTCCGGTGTGAAATTGAGCTTAACTGTACCGAAACATGTTAAGGTGTACTCACACGTGTTGTAAGACGCACTTTCGCTCACCCCCAGCATTCCGAACTCCTCCGTTTTCAGCCTAGCTTGCAGTAGGCTTGAATCTATTAGATTAGGCATCACGTAGCCTATGCAGCTAAATCGCTATTTTTAAACCATTAAAAAGGTTCAAAGTAACTCCACACTGCATTGGTAGACTTCTGAGGGTCCTGACATTTAAAACGAGATACTTAGAACTTTGGAAGTGCACAGGAAGTTTATTTAAAAAGACTGTTTATTCAAGCAGTACCTTCATAGAATCTCTCCGCTGGGCGCCATCTTGTGGTGAAGTCGCGATAAGTCGACTGACGAGCACAAACGAACAGGAAAGACAGGGGGACATATTGCAAACATTTTGAGCTTTGTTACTCATCATGCTCATGTAGACAGTATAACTATATATTTCCTATGGAATTACTTTAGCAATATGTTCCCCTGTCCTTCCTGTTCGTTCGTGCTCGTCAGTCGGCTTATCGCGACTTGATTCCAAGATGCACGTGTCAACACGTGTGAGTACACCTTAACATGTTTCGGTACAGTTAAGCTCCATTTCACACCGGAATTCTCCTTTAAGAGCATCGTGAAAACATAGATCTACGAGTGCTCCAGAGTTCTCGTTACTGACTAGATTCTTAAAGGGATACTGTAGTTTGGGTTTTTACACATCAAACTCTATGGCATCCCCACCACCAGTGTAGTACACCGTAACCATAGTTCAATTAGATACAGATGTACTAAACATTACACAGCTGAAGAATTTACAGAAAGGCTTTCAGGGAGGGATTGGTCTGATGTTTTGGGAAGTAATGATGTTGATGGGGCCTGGAATTCGTTCAAACAGCACTTTATGGCTGTTCTTGATAGTGTAGCACCAACAAAAGAGACTAGAGTTAAACAGAGAAGTGCAGCTTGGATGACTTCTGACATTCTGGATCTCATTAGACAACGTGACAAATGGTTCAGAAAGTTTAAGAGGTCAACCTTGGCATGTGATTATGATAAGTACATATACTTTCGTAATCAGGCTAGTTATAAGGTACAGAGCGCAAAGTCTGAATTTTTCGCTGATGCCATTAGTGCAAACTCACATCAGCCCAAAAAGCTTTGGCGAGTCCTCACTGACATGGGCTCCAAGGGAAAATCAAAATCTATGTCTGGTAATATTGGATTAGTCATTGAGGATCAGATGATTGTTGACAAACAACAGGTTGCTTGCCATTTTAATACCTTTTTTACAACAGTTGCTGCCAGTCTGGTTGATAAGTTACCTAGTGTGTCGGGTAGATTTGGCCTATCGTTCGTAAACTCTTTTTATAAAAACAAACATGTAACTCCTGATGCTTTCGAGATTGTCCCTGTCTCAGAGGAGAGGGTGAGAAGGAGTTTATCCACACTGTCAATTAACAAAGCCACTGGGCAGGACCTCATTCCGCCCAGATTTCTGAGTGATAGTGCCAATGTAACCTCTAGGGTACTCACTCATATTATAAATTTATCTTTAAGTCAGGGTATTTTTCCGAGCGACATTAAAAGGGCCAGGGTCGTCCCCCTTTTTTAAAAAAGTAGCAGATCAGAGGTTGGTAATTATAGGCCCGTATCAATTCTTTCAGCCATATCGAAGGTGATTGAGCGTCTTGTGTATGAGCAGGTGGAAGAGTACCTTGTCAGACAAAATTTACTGTATGAACTTCAGTCCGGATTTAGAGCAGCTCATTCTACGGAAACTTGTCTTGTTCATTTATTTGATTACATCCGACAAAACTTTGATGAAGGAAAGTATGTGGGCATGGTTTTACTTGATTTGCAAAAAGCCTTTGACACAGTAAATCATGCTATACTTCTATCAAAGTTACATAGTATAGGCTTTAAAACTACTGTTGTGAAATGGTTCACCTCTTACCTCACTGGAAGAACTCAAGTATGTGATGTTGAGGGCACCATATCGGATCCTCAGGATATTACTTGTGGGGTGCCCCAAGGTTCTATCCTGGGTCCCCTTTTATTTTTAATTTATATCAATGACATGCCAGCTGCGGTGAAATGTAAGCTGCTTTTATATGCCGATGACTCTGCATTACTGGTCTCTGGGAGTGATGTCAGTGAGATTGAGAGGACTCTAGGTCAGGAATTAGATAGTGTTAGTAAGTGGCTTATAGACAACAGGCTTTCGATTCATCTGGGCAAAACAGAGTCCATTTTATTTGGAACCAAAAGGAAGTTGTCTAGAAAAAATGAACTCAAGATCACATGCAATGGCACTGATATAGTGTCTCAGAAAAGTGTCACATACCTGGGGCTAACATTAGAGCAGTCATTAACCTGTTCATCTGTTGCCGACAAAATATTATCCAAGTGTGCTGGTAAATTGAAATTGTTGTATCGCAAGACAAGACATCTAGATTTCTCTATCAAGAAATTACTGGTTGTATCACTGATTCAATGTCATTTCGATTATGCTTGTTCTGCCTGGTACTGTGGGTTATCAGTTAAACTTAAAAACAGACTGCAAGTGATGCAAAATAATGTTATCCGTTACCTACTAAACGCACCCCCCAGGACTCATATTGGTAGAGATGCTTTTAAAACGGTAGGGCTGCTGCCAGTACATGTTAAAGTTGAGCAGTTAAAGCTGAACCACATGTTTAATGTCATAAATGGCTCTGCTCCCAAATATTTACACTCTCACATAGAAATGGTCCATACACAACACAATCACAATACTAGGGCCAGTGTCCGTTCTTGTAAAGTACCCAGGGTTAACAGTGCAGCTAGAAGCGCTTTTTTCTATACAGGCATCATATTGTGGAATAATCTGCCACTTTCCCTCAAAATGCTAAACTCCAGAGGGAGTTTTAGACGTCAGGTGAAGTCATTTTTATGGAATAGAGTAAATTAGCTTTTTAAATATAGATGAATTATTTTATGTGATCTGTGATTTTATAGAATTTTCCCAATACTGTATGATTCTGTGTTATATGTTGTTCTTTTGTTCTGCAATATGTCTTATATGTGTCTCAACCACCAAGGACCATGTTGGAAATAAGTGTTACACTTTAACATGCCATCCTTTGGATTATGTTGTCTGTCTAATCCAAAATAAATCAAATCAAATCAAAAAAATATATAATTATCCAACTTCTTTATTGTATTCACTAATGATTCAGATTTTAGCGTGCAAAATAGCATTCATTCAATGGACATAAGAATGTGATTAAAAACGGACAAAAATAGCCTTTGTGTAGGCTATCTTTTCTTAGGCCTATGAGGTAAAAACGGAGAAAGGAACATGTGGTTTTAGTCTGTGCTGCGTCAAAATCTAAGTAGGCTATATGTTACAGTATTTACACATTTCCTCATTTTCTTACTCGACCTCTTTCTTCAAACGTCTGCTGCTTAAGTGACACCTCGAAACGTTATTGCACAGGTAGCACACCGTGCTCTCACAAGTGGGTTAGCAAAGAAATGTCACGATTTAGGACTAAGCTAGCTGAATCTTAATAGGCTACATCTTCCAACAAACAAAAATGGGGCAACAATCTCCGCCTGCGGCGTCGGGTCGTTATTACCACTTCGAACATGCATTATTATGACCACCGCTAGCGTAGCTAGCGAAGCGGTCATAAAGTTGTTGTCAAAGTTTTTTATTTATTATTTATTTATTTATTTTATTCCGTCATCAATTCTGAATTTTCCGTCAACGATTCCCGGGACACGTAACACCGGGGCACATGAAACTTGGTGGGCATGTAGCCCCAGTAGACTTCTGCGGAAAAATGTCGTTTCGTCCCTGGGGGTCACTCCACCCCCGCGCTGCCCCCGCCCGAAGCCCAAAAATTGCAGTTTTTCCTACATAACTACCTGAACCGTGGAACCGAGGATGACAAAATGTTTATGGTATGTTGGTCTCAAGAGCTCGCATCAACTTAGCTCATAACCAGTCATTTGTGATTTGCACCCCCATGGTAAAAATTGAAAATGCAAAGTAATATTGCTTTAATTGCCCCTATCTTCAGATGAGATGTTATGAACTGCACCAAATTTCATGTGTATGATTAACCTGACACCCTCTGGGAGTATGCCAAGTTTTGTGGAATTTCATCCATGGGGGGCTATAAAATAAATGGATTTATGTGTACATTCAGGACTGTTAACCCATCGGCCTGTAGATGGTGGTATTAACCCTCTGGAGTCTAAATCCCCCCCTGGGGATTTGAAAAACAGTTCCAAACATCTCAATCTCTACTAGTTTTTGTCCTAGAAACATATAAGTGACACCATTAGAAACCTTTAATCAACTAGTTTCCAAATATATATGTTTTAAAAGAGAATGGTTGCTCTGGGTGCAACAAACATACAGGAACACACACACACACACACACACACACACACACATACATAAATACACACACACAGACGCATACCTACACACACACGCACCACTACATACACACATGTACATAAAACATTACACAAACACATGCACAAACACGCCCACACGCATGCACACATACACCCTTACACACACACACCTACACACACCTCACACACACACACGCACAGATGCACAGTGCACACACACACACTTTGAGTACGTTTTGTGAGACCACCGGAGCTGAGAAGTGAGTGTGTGTGTGCTGTATTATAGCCTGTGTGTGTGGGTGCGTTTCTGTGTGTCCATCTGTGTGTTTGCATGTGTGTATATGTGTGTATGTGCATGTTCTGTGTGTGTTCTCTTTCTTTCTCTCTCTCTCTCTCTGTGTCTGTGTGTGTGCTGTGTTATCTGTGTGTATTCTGTGTGTGTTCTCTCTTTCTCTCTCTCTCTGTGGGTGTGCCTGTGTGTGTGTGCGAGTGTGTGTCTGTGTGCACGCTTGTGTGTGTGTGTGTGTGTGTGTGTGTTATCGGATATTGGAGTGACAGTGACGGCAGAGAACACAGTGAACATATACACAGAGACACATAAAACACACACACAAGCAGACACACACTCAAAGACAGAGAAGCACTCATACACAAAAGCAAGCGCACACAGTTTACATACATAAAATTTGCAGTAGGGATGGAGTAGGCGATGGAAACAAAAGCGTGATTGATATTTGCGGAGAGAATGTGCAGGACTGAGCGGCAGTCATATTGTGTATCGCTTTGCGGTACATCTAGTTTTCCTAGAAACGCACAGCGCGTCGTTGATTATCCCTTAGGGCGCTTACATACTCAACGCATTGCTACGCATACGCGCCCGCGAGGCTACGCATCGCTACGCTTCGGCCGCCATTACGGTGCAGTCAGACGCCTCCGTCCGCCAACGTATGCCTCATTTTGTCACATTTCCATAAACACTAACTGATTGGTTTGTCAGTGTTCGAAAATTTGCATACACGGAATTTCATTGGCTGGCGCTTGCGCGATCCGTCAAAAGTTGAACATTTCTCAACTTTTTAGCGGAGGCAACGTATCTCAGGCAACGCATCGGACCCACAATTCAGTGCGGCATGAAATGAAGTCCAGCCAATGTAAAGTGAATGGGAAAACAACGGACGAACGTTGGCCGACGCAAGCGTGTGACTGCCCCGTTATGCGTCGATGCGTAGCAAAATGTGTCATCCCAGTTTTTGATACGCGACGCACCGAAGCATGCAATACCATGCGTTGTCGGTGGGGGCGATACTGCAAGAATTGTTCATTAGTTCAACTATATGTTATATTTACAGAAGAAGCTTTGAATACAATTGCGGGCAAAGAGTAAAAACTATATGAAAGTACGAAAATGTCCACATTTGTACCCAGCTACCGATAAATACTGGCAGTCAAGATGGTTGAGTGAGTTCATGAAGCATAGGATTACCGAGTGAACATTTTCGGTAGGCAATAATGTTAAACGTTGTGTGTACGTGTGTGTGTGAAGTTAATATGTTGCGTGACCTCCTCGAGAGGCTGAAATGGGAGAGAGAGATTATTGTCCAATGTTTTTAACAATACCAGTGGTGTTAAATTGTTCAGAGTGTTGATGATTATCGGCTATATATAATGTGAATGTGGATAATACAGTGCTACCCCCTGTTGCGTGAGCGGTGTATTGCGTTTTGCTATTGCTCGCGTTACTTGCGTTCGCTGTGTGCACTATGAAAGGGAGCCCGTCACTCGCGTAGCTAACGGCGCAGTCACACGCTTGCGTCGGCCAACGTTCGTCCGTTGTTTTCCCATTCACTTTACATTGGCTGGACTTCATTTCATGCCGCACTGAATTGTGGGTCCGATGCGTTGCCTGAGATACGTTGCCTCCGCTAAAAAGTTGAGAAATGTTCAACTTTTGACGGATCGCGCAAGCGCCAGCCAATGAAATTCCGTGTATGCAAATTTTCGAACACTGACAAACCAATCAGTTCGCGTTTATGGAAATGTGACAAAATGAGGCATCCGTTGGCGGACGCAAGCGTCTGACTCCACCGTAACGCCGGTGATCCACTAGCACGCGATGCGAACTCCGCATCGCACTACTCATTTGCTACGCTACCCTCCCCGTAGACGCTTCGGTAGGCGTTCCCTTTTTACTGGGTGAAACAGGACAGGTACGGCGAACCAAAAGCTAAATTATTGGCCAACTGTAGCGGTAGCAGTGCAATTTCCCACTGACAACCAAATTGCTAGCATTCTAATCTGAACATGAACAGTTTACTTTCGTCAACTTCAAAAGAGTAGCCTACTCACCCTCATCATCAACAATCTCCGCTATCTAACTCCGTGCTTCATTGCACATTATGCTGTCCCTTTATGAGTCCAATCATACATAGGGGCCTACAGGGAAAAGTTCACGCTCCAATATTCAGTTTTTCGTTTGATATGATGGCAAATGATTTAGGCTACTGGCTGTAAAGCTGGAAAATGCAATGTTGTTGAACGTCAGGAGCGACCTGCTCTACAATTGGATACTCGCCTCGCGATGTGCTCGCGATGGACGGATTAATTTGCATAAAGTTGGGGATTGCTGAACTTTTCCGACGCACCGCAACCACAGCTCTCGACGCAACGCGTACCCAGAATGCTATGCGGGATGCGAATTCGCTTCTCATTGAAATGAATGGGGATAGTGCGATGCGGAGTTCGCATCGCGTGCTAGTGGATCACCGGCGTAACGTTCCTTGCTTGCGTTGCTCGCGTTGAGTATGTAAGCGCCCTTACTTACCCCGCATTCACACTGTCTCCGTCCGTCAACGGATCACGGAGGTTGGATCTGCCGTATGTGTATTTGCATACACGTGATCTGATTGGCTGACGGATCCGTCGCTGCCTGAAAAGTTGAACATTTCTCAACTTTCTTGACGGAGGCAACGGAGCTGAAGCGACGGACGGACCCACAATGCATTTCGAGTCCGCCCCATGCAAAGTGAATGAGATCCGTTGACGGACGGAGACAGTGTGAATGCGGGGTTATGTATGCCTGTGTGTGGTAGTGATGCGCGGGTCGGGTATTTTTTCAACCCGCGGGTCCCGCTTTTATGAAATAATTTGGCCCGACCCAGCCCGACCCGCACCACTGTATCTATTTAGACAATCCGCCCCGCCCCGCACCCGCGACTATTAGGCTATACTGGGCATTGTGAAACATCGCCTGTAAACTGGCAACAACAAAGGCTATGATTATGAATATGAACGATAATCAGGTCATTATAACAAGATGATAGGCTACACTTTAAAAAATCTAGAAATACACCTAAACACTAAAAAAACCTACGAAGCGGCGTTTGTAATCTAGGCTAAATAACATTATAGCCGAAATACGTCCGAAATAAAACAAGGATTTGTATAGGAGATTGAGGCGGCTGAAAACGGAGAAGAATTTGAAGACAGTCAGTGTTGTTAATTTGCTCCTGCAGATAAAGATTCATCAGTTTGGCTAACTTAGCCTACTTGTAAGCTACTTAGTGTAAATTGACATTTCAAATAGCCTATGACAGTCGAACAAACAAGTTATGAATGTTTGTGCAAAGTAACGTTATGTGGAGCCATATGGAGGAGGTGGCTCATTGAATTGAAAAGGTAGGTTAAGGAATTGTTTGGGAAATAATAACGGCTAGTCAATGCTGACGTTAGCAATGCATTATCAGAGGTGCCAATTGATTAATATACTTATTACCTACCGTCAGAGTTAGCTGTGTCCTGTGTAGTATCTACAGACTGTGGTGGTCTTATGCTGCCTCACTTAGCAATTATTTGCATTTGTGCTCATGGAGTGTTGTTTGTTGCTTGTATTTCACACATATTGATTATGGCTTCGTTAGTTACTTGTATTTTGCACATACTGATTGTGGCTTTGATTGTTGCTTGTATCTATACTGATTGTGGCTTTGATTGTTGCTTGTGATTTGCACATACCTACAGTAGTGGCTTGTTGGTTGCTTGTACTTTGCATATATTAATTATTGAATTGTGTTTTATTGGGAATTGTGAATAATGAATATATTTTTAAATGGGTATTGTTGTGTACAAGGATCAGAGCTTTGGATTTTGAGCAACAGTGTGTACGTGATGAATGCAAAATGCCAACGTCTTCTCCATTCTTTGATTAGTGTAATGACTGTGCAGTAGTGTTTTCATTTTGACTGCTTTGTGAATGATTTGAAGACATTGTGTGGTTTTGAGCACAGGTAAGTCTGTTTTAAGGTGATTGCAAGAGGTATATAATGTCTTGTGAATGCAGTTTGGGGGTTTGTGTAGGCCTACAGTTTTGAGAAAAGGATGGAGGATTTCAAAAACATGTGTTTTAGCCATTGTGAAAACTGTAATAATTATGATCTATACACTATAAGTATTAGCCAGACAGTATTAATCTGCATATGACTGCATGACATTTGACATATCAATTAGATTTTCAGTCATGAAAAAGTGTCTGCTTAAAAAACACTCGTCCTCTGTTTCAGTTCTGAGAAATGGTGTTGAAACCACACAGCAGACTGAGAGGAACTTGAGGGTAGATAAGTCTCGCGTTGAGGCCTTTCACCATGAGTGAGGAAGTTTCATCTAGCAGCACTCCTAGTACTACAGAGCCGTGGTTACCTTTCTAAGGGAGTCCTTGTGCAAGCTTGCATTATTTTGCTCCTATGAAGGAACCAGTAGTCCTGTTAAAACAGCTGTGTTCATGACATGTTTTTCTCTATTTAATTGGAAAATGGCAAGAAATGTGGTATGACCGCCAGTAGCACTTCTGTGAAAGTGTTTGTAGATTATGATCAGATTTCCTGTCAAAAACAACCTGAGTGCTTTCTGTACGGATGAATCTAATGGGTTGTTGGATTTCTTTTTGAGTTTGTAATAAATTCTCTTGTGAATGGAAAGTCTTCATATTTCACATTTTACTTGCTATCAGCTTATAAGACATGGGAAATATTGCTCTGTATAGTTTCATTTATATACTTTATTCATGAAAAAAATTAACCTTAGTTTACATCTGAGCACATTAACCATACATTCAGAGAGGGTGCAGTAGCATTTTGACATTAAGCCCAAAAAAGCAGTCCTTGCCATTCTGTAAACAATTTTACAATTTACACTGAAACATTGAATCTGCATACTACTACAACATTATATGACAGCACACATGCAAGCACATATTTCAGACTGGTAAGAAATTGGCACCGAACTTTCATTTTAAAGCTATATACAGCATACCAAAACATATTGTGAACGTCATACATATCTGATGTCACACTTCAGTTCACAGACCATTACTGAATGTCACCTACAGTATGTGGAATGCTTACACACATTTTACAATGTGATTGAAGTGACCCTGGAGCTCAAAGAGCTTTGAGCTGAGCCTTTCCTAAACATGGCCACTGAATCCTTTCCGATCAGACCCTTTTGGTAGAGAGAGTGGAGGAACTGATTGCGGAACTTCTTCCCAATGAAGGCGTAGAGGATGGGGTTGACGGCGCAGTGCAGGAATGCCAGGACCTGGGTGACCTGGAGCGCAAAGTCCAGCTGGTTCTGCCGGTCGCACTTCTCGACAAGGATGTGGCTGCGCATGAGTGTGTCCACCACGTTGGTGACGTTGATGGGCAGCCAGCAGGCGATGAAGGCCAGCACCACCGCGAGGATGACGCGCATGGCCTTGTGCTTCTGGCCGTTGCGGGCGTGGAAGAGCGTGCAGGTGGTGCAGCCGTAGCAAACGGTCATGACGAGCAGCGGCAGGAAGAAGCCCAGCGTGTGGCGCACCACCCGCATGCCCGTGCGCCAGTCGTCCATGCTCTCGGCCGTCACGTTCTCAAAGCACACCACGGTGTGGTGGCCCGCTGGCGTGAAGGCCTCGCGCTGCACCACCATGGGCAGGGCGAGGATCACGGCGGCCAGCCACACCACGCCACACACCACCCGCACCAGGTGCCGGCGCCGCAACACCACCTGCGTGGCCTTGACGATGGCCAGGTAGCGGTCGATGCTGATGCAGGCCAGGAGGAAGACGCAGCTGTAGAAGGCGGTGTCCTGGATGCCCGAGAGCACCTTGCACATGAAGTTGCCAAAGATCCACTCGCTGTTGAGGGCGACCGCCCAGAAGGGCAGGGTGAGCGAGAACAAGAGGTCAGCCACGGCCAGGTGCATCAGGTAGACGTCGGTGTTGGAGCGGCGGTTGACCATGCTGCAGACGACAAACACCACCACGCTGTTGCCCAGCAGGCTCAGGACAAACACGATGAAGTACGTGATCATCAGGGCGAATCCGTTCAAGCTGGGCCGCTCACATGGAGTGAAGCCCTCCAGAACATCATAGTCAAAGGTAGGTGTGGTCGTGTCGCTAATGTCACTTGACATCCTAAAAGTTGCACATGAACACATTATTTTTATTATTAGTGGTCAGTTTCCAGCTTTATGCACATTTGATATCATATTTCACATTTTATTTACTATTAGCTTATAACACACAGGGAATATTGCTCTGTAGGTTTTCATATACCGGTATACTTCATTCATGAATAAAACACATTAACCGTTATCAATTCATTAAGATTCTCATTTTAAGATGTTTACAAGTGAGCATATTAAACATACATTCAGAAAGGGTGCAGTAGCATTTTGACATTAAGGCCAAAAATATATTCCTTTGCACTCTATAAACAAATGACTATGTACATTACACTATGTAATGTTATGTATCTAAATGTTGAATATGGATACATGAATCACATGAATGATCACTCTTTAGTGCTCAGTTCCCTGCTTTATAAACTGAGAACTGTTTGGGAAATGAGATCATCTCTAGATTTAAAGAATTACTCTCTTACTCTTCTTTAAGAAACAAGGTTGACATAGTGATATATTGCATTCAGTGTAATGTCAGAGTACTAGAATTGTTTAAACATGAATTCCAATCATAGACTGCACATAAGATTGAAATTCACAAATGCCTTTGAATTCTATAAATTATTAAATTCTTCCCAGTTTAGTTTTCAGAAATTGCTCTGTAAAATCTATGAGGCTGGAAATAGGCATAACATTTCAAGATCTTTTAAAGTAACTTTTATCTGATGGCAACTCTCAACTTTACCTGCTCTATGATGGCGTGAGTTGAGGCAAGTCAGACTTGAGGTGAAAGCTTCTCTCCTTGCTTGTGGTCAGTTCGTCAGCTAGGTGCACGCCAGCAGTCTGCTTGTTATCTGCAGGTTAGCGTCTTTTGTTTGACATCTTGTCCTGATGCAAGAGCTTCCTCAGTGCCATGAGAACAGCATATTAACTGAAGATGTTGTGTGGGATGGGTCTAGATGTAATCTCTCCACCACAGAAAAACAATATCATCATGCCCCCACAGGTCTTGAAACAGGTTCTCTCTCTTTCTCTATATCTGAGTGCTGAGTGCTGAATGCAAAACTGAATATACATTAACAGTTCTGTTTCTCAAACATACTATGGACTCTTGTTAAGGTGTGTTGTGCATTCCAGACGTCTCATTAGACTTCCCTATTTCTATTGAAATGCGTAACCATTTCTTCATTAAGATACACGGTCAATAAAATATACAAAAACTGCCTATTGTATTACATGGCCCTGTCTTGCCTACACCTTACAAATCAATGAATGTTTTCAAAGGTGTCAACCTTGCATTTAAAAAAATGCATACTAAACTGCTACACTACATCATAATATCCAATGGCAATGTGCACAGAGCAGCATGGATTGCCATTACATCCTTAGTAAGAAAAATGGTGAATCCTAATGCTTTCAGTTTTCAGAGATGTGTTTGTAGGGGCTTACAGTTACCACTAGATGGCAGTGTTGCGTAAGGTTTTAGGAAACTAATCTTCTTAAATCTTGGTGAATAGGGTTTAAGGGTTCAAAACAGCTTAAAAAGGGGGGGAAATGATTTATCTCTTCACTACAGTTTGCTTGAGCCCTGAGCTGGGACGGAGCTTCACAGGACAGTGGAGTTGTGGTCTGACGTCTGGGACGTGGATCTGCTGGCCCGACTGACCGAGGCCCTCTCCAGCACACCGCTCTTGTAGAGCAGCTGCGCGAGGTTGCTGCGGAACTTCTGGCCCACGAAGGCGTAGAGCACCGGGTTGATGCAGCAGTGCAGCAGGCCCAGGCTCTGCGTGGCGAACATGGCCACGTCGACGGCGGTGCGCGCGCGGCATCCGTGCGCCAGCGCCTTGGTGCGCAGCAGCGTGTCGGCCATCAGGGCCACGTGGTAGGGGCTCCAGCAGAGCAGGAAGGCGCCCACCACCGCCACGATGACGCGCATGGCCCGCTGGCGCCGGAAGCCCTGCGTGCGCATCAGCCGCGCCACCGTCACGCCGTAGCAGCCCAGCATGGCGGCCAGCGGCAGCAGGAAGCCCAGCAGGTGGCGCAGGACGCGCGTGGCCAGGCGCCACTCGTCGGCGCTCTCCGGGTCGTAGTGCTCGGCGCACGTCGTGTCGCCGGACGCCGGCGAAAAGGCCTCGTTGTAGAGGGCGGGGAGGGAAAGCACCAGGCCCAGCGCCCAGACGCTCAGGCAGACGAGGCATCTGCCCCAGCGCCACGTCCCCTTGCGGACCTCCATGGCGCGCACGATGACCTGGTAGCGGTCCACGCTGATGCACACCAGGAACAGGATGCTGCTGTAGAAGCTCACCTCCTTTACCATGCTGATCAGCTTGCACGCCGCGTCACCGAACTGCCAGCCCCGCACCACTGACGTGGCGTAGAAGGGCAGGCACAGGGCCAGCAGGATGTCGGCCACCATCAGGTGGAACAGGTAGACGTCCGACGGAGAGAGGACCCGCCTCTTCGAGCCGATCACCAGCCCAACGATGAGGTTCCCGGGAAGGGCCGCCACGAAGATGAGCACGTAGAACACACATGCTACGATGTTCACGACGGACGCGTAGACGACAGGTTCACATAACTGTGTCCGCTCATTCACCTCAAAGCCTGTGATGTTGAACGAGTCGGTGTAGTTCAGCTCCTCACTGATATTGAACTCACTGTAGAAGTCATCGAAGTCATCGATTGAGAAGGAAGTGTTTGGGTCTGTGATGGGGAAACAGGGGACAGAGGAAACCAAGAGAATGGCAGGAGGGAAGTGAAGAGATGGTTAACCACTTATGCTGAACATTTCTGCCTCCTCCTTACAATCAATTGATGGATTTGTTTGTACAGCATAAAAGACAAGCCTACATTTTACAAAATCTTATTTATATGTACAAATAAACAGCTAGTATTTCACATGGACAGTCAAATCAGTAGCTTTAAATATTATTGTAAATGTTTATACAGTGAAAGTATAAACATTTTTTATGTACTTAAAAGTACTTCTTATAATCACACATCTTGACCAATTTTGTGTCACTCATGTTTATGTGAATCATCACTTTATCTGAACTTCAGTTGGATATATTTCACAGCACCAAAAAAGTAATTGATGGCTGATACATAATCAGAGGCGGACATCCCGGCTTCATGAAGTAAAAGTCCTGCCATATGTCCTTCCTACCTGTGCACTCAACACAGGTGATATCACCAATTATCTGATCTACCTGGCTGCGAATTAGGATGAACAGGTTTACTAAATGGTTGGACCAAATACTTGGCAGGACTTTTACTTTCTAAACCTAGGATGTCCGCCTTCTCACGTAATACATTTTAAATCAACAGTGCAGTATAATTATATTCAGAAGCATTTTTAACATACCAAAAAACAACAAATTAACAAAGTAATAATATCAATAATAACAAATGATACTGGTCAAAACAAGTCGCACTCTGCTGTCACACAAGAAGGCTTAAAGTGCAAAGGCTCATCCATGCTCATTACTAATTATTGACTGACCTTATTATACAGTATGAGCAGAGAACCGTCAGAGGGCAATCACATTTCATTATGAAAATGCTTCAGCATAATTTGTTAAATTTGTCATATTAGACATCAATAAATCATATTCTAATCTGATTACAGTTAGAATTAGAATAAATTATTCTTCTATAATACCTGCTACTAGGTTTTAATTTATCATCACATTATATTATTGAAAACAACAAATTTCCCCAGCAGGCAGAATAGTCTCACCTGTCATTGTGACTCTTGATGTGGCAGCTTTCCGAGGCTGAGAATTTAAGATGTCATTCTGTGAATGTCTCTGTCTTTATCCATCAGAGATGTGATGATATTTCCTGTTTTCCCAATCAGCACTATGGTCTGTGTCACCACATGTATTTCCTCCAAAATCACAGTATTCCAGATTTGAGATGAAAGGTTTTAATCACAATAGAGAATAATCTGCACCACCTGTTTTAGCCGAGAATCCAAAAGGCAATTGTAAGACTTCTCCTCACAGATGAGTTTGTTTCACAGGTGAAAAAGGAGAAGAGCAAGAGAGTGCTTTAAAGGATGAGAGGCCTGGGGGAAGTTTGGCCAGTCACAAGACGATCAGTTATGTGAAAACCATGCTGTATACCCATGGTCCTGTCATCATGACTATTAACAATGAAAGCAAAACCAAGACCATCATGAGAGAGCCTTGTGATGACAACAAAAACAACAGGAATATGTATTACAACATTTTCCATCATGAAATAACTCACAAAACACATGGTAGCTATTACAATACATTCAGGGTTGTCAAACTCATTTTCACCGAGGGCCACATCAGCACAATGGTTGCCCTCAAAGGGCCAGATGTAACTTTAGAGATTTGCACCAGCCACAAAATGTTTAGTATGGTGGCGTATTGCTGTCACAAAAAAAAAGAGGCTTAGTATCAAGTAATTACGTGAATGTTTCTTGTTATAACAAGATCTTTTTCACGTTTTAACAAGATAAGAGTATGCCACCGTAGTATGGATTCTACGTTGTTCGTTTAAAACTGAAAAAAAAAAAAATACTGGTCAAAACAAGTCATACTCTGCTGTCACACAAGAGTATAAGGCTTAAAGTGCAAAGGATGGTAACGCATTAAGATCCATGCTAATTTCTAATTATTGACTGACCTTTTCATATTAGCAGAAAACCATTAGAAAGCAATCCCATTTTATTATGAAAATGCTTCAGCATAATTTGTTAACTAATATGTCATATCAAGCATCATTACATCATATTCTAATCTGTTTACAGTTAGAATTAGAATAAATGATTATTCTATATCATCACGTTCTTGAAAACATAGTGATCCAGGCAGACAGCAGGCAGAATAGTCTCACCTGCCACTGTGACTCTTGATGCGGCAGCTTTCTGAGGCTAAGTTAAGATGTCATTCTGTGAATGTCTCTGTCTTTATCCATAAGATCAGGATTTTTTGGATAATAGGACAACACACGTGTATGCTTTTTAGATCACGTAGTTTACAACTACCAATTTGAAATCAAAGTAGCTTACATCGTTTCCCCTCTCACAGAATTGCATGCACTTCAAACAAACAAGCGTTTCACATGATGGAGGCTAAACCGTTTGCGACATGCAAAAATAGTTGCTGGTCTATTTTTTTCACACATACGTTCAGTACGTTCTTATCACACCCCATGTAGCCAATTGCACTGATCACAGTGGAAGCTGATGTGGCCTCCCTGTCAGTCTCATTCACGTGCATTGTATTGGCATATACGCAAAAACTGTATCAGATATGTTAAGCTCTCGTGGGCCAAGAGCTGTATTAGACCTTTTATGCTGTCGAGGGCCACATAAAATGACATGGCGGGCCACATTTGGCCCACGGGCCTTGAGTTTAACACCTGTGTGCAATAGACTTTTTATATTGCATTGTATATACAAGATTTCTGATACTTTTCCAAGATCATTTCATATTACTTTATTTAATTTCAATGTATATCATTTCCTCTTCACACAAACACATATAGCAGGTCCCTAAGGGACTTTCAAATAACATAGCATCATCTATGCAGATGAGTTTCACCATGCTTCCTGCGAGGCATCAACTTCCATGTTCAACTTCACGTCACATGAACTTTAAGTTTCAACATCAACATGAAGACATCTCACCCTTGTATGTTCAACTTGCTCTGTCAGTGTGGGGAACATGTTGCACGCCTGATTTTTTCTCACCACAGATTTTTGCAAAGAAGGATATGGGGCAACATACCGGGACTTTCTGACAATTACCACCAGATGGTTATTTCATGTCAGTGTACCCTTTAAAGGGAAATTGAGGGAAATTTGAGAAATTTTAATGAGTGATGACATTCACACACTTTATTGACAAACGTATTGGGTCACCTGCCTTGACCCCCATATGAACTTCAGTCACATCCTATTCTTAATCCATAGGCATAGGGTTTAATATGACATCGGTCCACCCTTTCCAGCTATAACAGCTTCAACTCTTTCAACTCAAAGGCTTTCCATAAGGTTTAGGAGTGTATTTATGGGAATTTTTGGCCATTCTTCCCAACTTTGTGAGAACAGTTTGGATAGCCACGTCCTGTTCCAACATGACTGTGCACAAGTATGACTGGCCTGCACAGAGTGCTGACCTCAATAAATGCGCTTCTGGAAGAATGGCCAAAAATTTAAGCAAAACTCCTAAACCTTATGGAAAGCCTTCCCAGAAAAGTCATAGCTGTTATAGCTTGAAAGGGTGGACTAATGTCATATTAAACCCTATGGATTAAGAATGGGATGTCACTTAAGTCATTAGGGGGGTCAAGGCAAGTGACCCAATACTTTTGGCAATATAGTGTAAGGTCAGCAAAAACAGAAGACATTTTACATTTTCATGAATTTTCATAAATCATTGTATTGTGAATTTCAAGTAATATTGACCAAATTGGTTTGTTTTGATTAGATTATTTTCACTCTAACAACTTCAGTTTGATTGATAATACTTAATAGCAGGCTGCTATTAAGACATATTCATATTGATCTTACAAGAAAACACTTGGTCTCTTTGTACAAAAACAATACCAGCTAGATTTTTTTTATCCTAAATTAATAACAGTGGATAAGATAAGCAGTTGTTGCAGTGTATCTGTTTGAACCACTATTTAAGTTAACACTAATAATAATGATATGGACTAATATCTCACCTTTCATGGTACCTAAGGTTGCTTAAGGGTTTATGGGTCAAAGGACTTAATGTAAAAAAAACATGTTTGGAGGTGCTTTTTGGGAAGGGACAGGGCAGAGCGGACATGGAGTGGTAGACAGTGACAGAGAAAGCCCTGTCCCCAAAAGTCTGCAACCTGGTGCGGGGGATGGCCAGCAGATCCTTGTCAGAGGACCACAGGGAACATGACTGAGGCCCCGTTCTCACATACGGGTATCTTGAAAAACAGAGACTTTTCCCCTCGTTTGTGCCTTTTGTTTACACACAAACGGCGATTTCGCCTCTGAATACGAATCTTTCTAAACACTCCGGCAAAAGTGGAGATTTAGGAAAAACTCTCGTTTCACATATCAATGTGAACTGAGAAAATCAAAGAAAAACAGAGTTTTAGCCAATCTAAGCGCCAAAAGTGTGATCTTTCCAGACAGTCAACGTCACAGTATGTAGCAGTAGCCGTTCCAGTTGAAGTTGAAGTTGAATGCCTTTATTGTCATTATACACAGTACAATGAGATGTAAAGAGCATCTCCTTAAAATTGCACACAGTTAGCAAAATATATACAGTTCCCTCCAAAAGTATTGATACGCATGCATTCATTCTCATTGAGCTTAATGCAATTCAAACCAGCTAATAGGCTAACTGAAATAAAACCATGCCAATCTCTTCGTATGGTGAAGGGGTATGTGTTGATGTGGGTTTATTTGAATTCCAAAGGCCAAGGGGACTTCATCAGGGTGCATAGTGTCCTGTGAAATAACTGGCATTTAAAAGATAAAACAAATAAAAATCTGCTAGCCTGTGGAATTCTAACACATAAGGTTAACGTTCCAATACTTATGACGCCTGTATTTTATGGAAAACATTTATTTATTTACGATACATTATTCATTCACAAAAAAATTGGTGTCCTTAAAGGTTGGATATTTCCTCATCTTTTTTATTTAAAGAAGGATGTATTTGCCGTTTTGCCGACCGGCTATATTGGTCACAAGTGCTGGCCTATTTCGTGCAGAGGGAGTTTGAAAGACACCGGTTCATCCCACCCACAGGCATCAGATCTGTGAATGGTCCGACTCCAGACTATACATTTCTGTATATTTAGTCTTGCCAGGCTACTCAATTGCAATTTTACAAGCTCATTAAAACGTTATATTTAGGCTGGGTATTGAAATGGTCCGTTTGACTAAATGGCGCCCTCTTTGGCAACCCCAATTGAACTTCAATGGCTTTGCGTTATTTGACATCACAAGTAGGTTTTGTTCATTTTGTACATTTTTTTGTGGTTATTTTTAAGTTTTTCATAAGATTTTCGTATGAAGGAGGGCACAACCATACCTCATGCTCACCTTTAAGGTCAATTTCCAGAAGATTTTTTTATATAGTCAACTTTAACATGTGTTCCAATACTTTTGGAGGAGATTGTATATAAAAGACTATACAATAAAAAAAAAAACATATAAATACACAGAAAGAAACACAAACAGACAGACAGAATGGTCAGTGCAATATTGTCAGTGCAATTTACATTAGTGCATATTTGCATTGAGTATGCTTTGGGGAAGAAGCTATCCCTGAGTCTGTTTGTTCTGGCCCGTATGGACCTGAAGCGCCTGCAAGAGGGCAACAGGGTAAAGAGGTGAATACCGGGGTGGGTGGTGTCCTTCAAAATGTTTTCTGGCCCTGCTGAGACAGCGGGAGTTAGAGATGGCAAAGGGACTTGCGGAGCCAGCCTCAGAGGAAGTGAAAGATGGTGATTTCATGAAAATTCTAACCAAAGAGTTTTCCCTCTTCGAAGTCACCAACAGAAGGCTACCCCACCTGCAACAGTTATTTGAAGCACTCTATGGAGGCGGAGAGAGCATTCTCTGCGGCCAATTCGTAACTAAAATTTTTCAACTAAAGTTTTTCAAATGACTGGTTAGCACTGGACAGTTTTATTCTGGCAAACTCATCTGTCTCTGCAGTCTCTTCAGGGAAACAATCCTTTGAACAGTTGGCTGTTAAGAGACAATGGATAATAATCATAATAATAATACATTTTATTTATATTGCACTTTACATCAAATCAATAATCTCAAAGTGCTACGATGCATAAGCGCACACACACACACACACACACACACACACACACACACACACCCACACACACACACACACACACACACACACAAAAAGGATAAAAGTAACATCATAAAGGAATTTAAAACTAGCATATAAAATTAAGCTAAAACCAGCATATAAAAACAGATAAAAGTATTTTAGTTAAAGGCTTTTCTAAAAAGATGTGTCTTCAGGCCTTTCTTAAAAGAATCCACATCATCACTGCGTGCAGCAGAGCTGAAAGCTTGGTCGCCCATAGTCCTGAGTTTTGTTCTTTTTTGCTGGATGAAATTGGATTGGTCAGACCGGAGATGACGTGAAGAGGAGTGGTGGGGAATGAGTTCAGCGCCATGGAGACACTGATGGGACAGAAGGGAAACCTTGCATTCAATCCTGAACTGAACCGGAAGCCAACGGAGGGATTTGAGGATGGGTGTGATGTGCTGGAATTTCTGCACCCTCATCAAGAGGCAATGGATAGGCTACATGGCTAATTACACCATGCATTACACCCACCACACAAGCAGAAAATGCATAAAACAGGTTTCCGTAGTCATATAGAACATCAGGGATGCTGAAACAGCATGTTTTGGTACACACACACACACACACACACACTTCATCATGTTTCATTCATTAATATGATTATTGGCAGGATGCTTTAACCCAGCCAACACGCACAAAACAAGTTTTTTTTTTAAAGTAGTGATGTAACAGTACTTCTACTTTCCCCCCTGGATTGCTGTGACAACAGTGTAGCTACTCTGGTGGCTCTGTCAAAAGCAGAAACAGGAGAACTAGCAGAGCAGAGCTAAAGATAGAAAAGTGGTGCTCTGTTTATTTAGAATCTTTGCTTCAAAGATCTTCTCTCTAATGAATTCTGCACTTAATCCAAGAATTTGAGGTTGTTATTGTGCTGAGACCCTGGCCCTGCTGAGACAGCGGGAGTTAGAGATGGCAGACAAGGAAGGCAGAGGGCAGCTGATGATCTTTTGTGCAGTGTTTGCCACCCTCTGCAGTCTCTTCCTATCGGCCTCTGTGCAGCTGGACTGCCACACTGTTACAGCATACAGTACTGTAGGTCAGTAAGCTCTCAATGGTGGAACGGTATAGAAGGTCCCTAGCAGCTGAGTGTTTAGTTGCTCCTTCCTGAGCAGTGAGCAGCTGAGCACTAATAATAATAATAGTAAAAAAGCTGCAATATCAGCATTGCATTTGAAAACATTGAATTTCTTTTCACCCTGCCCTTCATTCTCTATTTTCTGAAAATGTGCTTTTAAGAAGCAGAGCGCGTCCACTGACTCTGCACTCAGGCGGTTTCGGATTTTAGTTACGAATTGGCCGCAGAGAATGCTCTCTCCGCCTCCATAGAGTGCTTCAAATAACTGTTGCAGGTGGGGTAGCCTTCTGTTGGTGGCTTCGAAGAGGGAAAACTCTTTGGTTAGAATTTTCATGAAATCACCATCTTTCACTTCCTCTGAGGCTGGCTCCGCAAGTCCCTTTGCGGTCCAGTATCTGTCTTGATGGCATACCAAAGATTTCAGTGGGCCTTGGTGCTTGTGCGGCTAGAGCACCAGGATCCAGAAGGTATCTGCCAAAAAGTTATAGTTATTCAAATTAGCATATTGACATGCACCCCTAATTACAATTTAATTAAGAATTAAGGCATTCCGTGGAAGGCCTACCTTTTTTTTTTACCTTCTTCTTTTTTGCCGTCTTCTTCTTCCTGTATTTTTTGTCAACGATACCCGGGACACCGTAAAACACCGGGGCACATGAAACTTGGTGGACATGTAGCCCCAGTAGACTTCTAAGGAAAAATTGTGTTTGGTCCCTGGGGGCCATTCCACCCCTGCGCTAGCCCCCTGAAACCCCCAAAAAACTATATTGTGTGGTGGAATGGGAGCACTTAGACTCTGCGCAGTAATATCCTCCAAAGTGAAACTGAAAGTGCAAGAGTGAGGATATTACTGCGCCACACAATTATCCCTCTTACCTGCTTAGAAAGGCACCACATTTTATTTTGTCTCACCATACTTGGTCGTGTGACTACTCGTGTAATTGTATTTTAATAGGGAAGACATGGAGGTGTTTGGTCGCTTCTAACTTCATCTCTGTTTGGATCCTAATGAATGCATTGGCTAGCTAAGTGCTATCAAAGTTGCGCCGTGCGCCAGAGCCAGTGAGTGCACGCATTGAAACATGAGAGGTATCAACTCGTCTTAGTTAAGGGAGTAACGTAGTTTAATATGAAAAAACGGTGAAGTGTTCCTTTAACGACACCTAGGTTCCAGTATGTTTCTGCACCATGCATGTTTATACTCATGAACCTTTTATGTTGTGTAGAGGCATATTCACAACATGCACTATTCAAAAATTCATGAAATCCTATTCAAGTGGTTCGACTGTTCAGATTGAGTCATATCCGATAGTAAGTGATATTGAAACCACCTCCGTATGTGGTGCGAATCAGCATTGGAAAAATCGCATTTCATGCGGTTTTGTGCCGTTCAGACTACCCAAAATTCAAGCTAGATACAATCCAGATAAGCAAAAAATCGGATTTCGACTGCCAGTGTGAACTAAGCCTTAGAGTGATGAATTGGAACAGGACAGTGCTGTGCCACTGAGGCCAATGAGCTCAGGGGCGGTGGAGAAGGATTGTATGGGAAACTGTATCAAAAGCTGCAGAGAGGTCAAGGAGGATGGGGATGGTGATGAGGCCATTGTCGGCAGCAAGCAATTTGTGATTTTAATGAGGGCGGTCTCAGGGCTATGGTGGGATCTGAAACCATTGGAGAGTATCAGAGAGCTGATTGGACATGTGATGTTGGAGGTTGGATCCTCAAATAAACAGACCAATAAAAAACATAATATAAAAAGCAGGTCAACAATATCAATTTGCTGATTGCTGAATCACTGTTACCATGTGACAACTGAATGTGATTAGACTGGTTTAGTGATAAGATTGTTTTAGCATTCTGAATGCTCTTGTTTAAATGTGTTTTTCTCTCTCTCTTGATGTGTAGTATAAAAGCGTATTGGTAGGGTAAGTTAAATGGGCTGAAAGACAGGACCCTCACTTCTGAACATGCAAGCACATGCACCCAAGACAGCGTGAAAGAATGCAAATGGAAATTTGAACCTAGTTGAGAGTCACAATACTATGTGTGATATTGCACAAGGTTGAGAGTGACATAAAAGGCAGATTTAAGAAAAACTTGTTGTTTTGATGTTGTTGACCAAACACTGCAATCAACTTTTATTGTACAGCTATGTCTGACATTTTTGTGACAAATGGCTCAAATTACAGGTACAGAAATTATAGTCAGTTCCAATAGTAAAAAGAAAACTGGCGATTGCACCTATCAACATAACAAGGGCTCTTGTGTGGTGAAAATACCACTGCCATGAAGTCAGCCGAGGCATGAAGTAACAGCTCTTTCTGTGTCACCGAAGAGCAAACAACAAAAAAACTGTGATGGTATGTTTGAACAGAGTAGGTAGAGGTACCCAAATAATACTGTAGCTTTGTGTTGAGCCAGAGGCCGGGGGGTTCTAGCTATCTATCTACCGGATCTCCTTATTTGGGCAAAAATGGTGGCTTTTTTGTAGGCGAACTTCAGAGGTCTATTCAAAACAATTCCACAGTCACACAACGGGAAGAATGTGTTGAATCTCATACAGTCAGTTTTGGGAAGGTTACTTTGGAAATGCAATTGATACTGTTTTCAATTATAAGTTGTGTGTTTGTTGCGATCATATCTGACATATTTTGTGAAACTTTTTTGTTAAACACTTCCCTTAAATTATGTATGAATTTCTTTGAATTTCATTGAGTTTCAATTGTATTTCCTTTAATTCAAATTCGAATTGTAATTCTGTATCCTGTTTTTGACCTCAATTCACGGGATAACACAATAAACAGAGAGAAAAGAGACCTCAAAGGCTGATGTACACCTTGTGCACATCTCATTTTTTGGGGTGGCATGCTTCTGGGGCGATATGCGTAAACTGAATGTGTCACAGTGGTACGACTTATATTTTGCGAGTGGGCGGGAGAGTCAGTGGGATCCAAAAGGGACCGCGGGGTGGGAATCGAAGCCGAGTCACTGGCATGCGGCACAGGTACCCCAGCCAGTCGTGCCACAGCTGGAGCCTGATACTACTATGGACCACAACTCTCCTGTCCCTGGTCTAGCTATAAAGGAAGGAGTTGGTTCCAGGTGATTTGACGAGTAGCCTTATGCCGTAATTACCCTGTGAGGTACAGTATACAGGAGCTGTGCAGCTCTCCTCTCTTGTACTGTTATGTCACACTCCCCACCCTCCAGAGGCACATGCAGTCTCGCCAAGCACCATCTATGCCAGTACAGTGTGTCTTCAAAGATAGCGAGACATCCATGCTTCAAAGCAGCACTGTGCAGAACACAACATGCTTAAAAAATGCTCACATATGGAGTTGCATGATACATAACCAAAAAGGTGTGCACTCCATTAATGTCCAGGTTTGCGACAGACACTCGAGGATGACCAATGTTTTTCAAATGACTGGTTAGCACTGGACAGTTTTATTCTGTCAAACTCACCTGTCTCTGCAGTCTCTTCAGGGAAACAATCCTTTGAACAGTTGGCTGTTAAGAGACAATGGATAATAATCATAATAATAATACATTTTATTTATATTGCACTTTACATCAAATCAATAGTCTCAAAGTGCTACGATGCATAAGCACACACACACACACACACACACACACACACACACACACACACACACACACACACACACACACACACATACACACACACACACAAAAAGGATAAAAGTAACATCATAAAGGAATTTAAAACTAGCATATAAAATTAAGCTAAAACCAGCATATAAAAACAGATAAAAGTATTTTAGTTAAAGGCTTTTCTAAAAAGATGTGTCTTCAGGCCTTTCTTAAAAGAATCCACATCATCACTGCGTGCAGCAGAGCTGAAAGCTTGGTCGCCCATAGTCCTGAGTTTTGTTCTTTTTTGCTGGATGAAATTGGATTGGTCAGACCGGAGATGACGTGAAGAGGAGTGGGGGGGAATGAGTTCAGCGCCATGGAGACACTGATGGGACAGAAGGGAAACCTTGCATTCAATCCTGAACTGAACCGGAAGCCAACGGAGGGATTTGAGGATGGGTGTGATGTGCTGGAATTTCTGCACCCTCATCAAGAGGCAATGGATAGGCTACATGGCTAATTACACCATGCATTACACCCACCACACAAGCAGAAAATGCATAAAACAGGTTTCCGTAGTCATATAGAACATCAGGGATGCTGAAACAGCATGTTTTGGTACACACACACACACACACACACTTCATCATGTTTCATTCATTAATATGATCATTGGCAGGATGCTTTAACCCAGCCAACACGCACAAAACAAGTTTTTTTTTTAAAGTAGTGATGTAACAGTACTTCTACTTTCCCCCCTGGATTGCTGTGACAACAGTGTAGCTACTCTGGTGGCTCTGTCAAAAGCAGAAACAGGAGAACTAGCAGAGCAGAGCTAAAGATAGAAAAGTGGTGCTCTGTTTATTTAGAATCTTTGCTTCAAAGATCTTCTCTCTAATGAATTCTGCACTTAATCCAAGAATTTGAGGTTGTTATTGTGTGTGTTACTTTGTGATTGATGCAAAAGACACACAGAGATCCAACCGAAGCGTCCAGACTGTTCAGACTGAGACTCGTCTAAATAAAATCTGATTGGAATCACATTTTAATCTAACTTCAAATGTGGTTTGGATCAAATAGAGAAAACTTTCATGCAATCTGAATGCTAAAATTGGACCTCAGACGGTGAGCCAAGTCAAAGTATGATGGTCCATGGTCTACTCCTATGTACATTAAAGACCATCGCAGAAAGCCAGCTGTATTTCTAAAAGCAGACTCAGTTAAGCTCTTGAGATTTCTCCCCCTTTTTCAGGGGTGTAACACAAGCATCATTATTTACCAGTCAGTACACACACAAACAGTTTGAAAACAGGTGTCTTTTAGGCAGAAAACTTTCATTATCAAAGCTTTAGCAGAAGTGGAGGAGTACCCAATGCTGATGAGACGGCAGCTAATGAAGTTGTTTCACAAAGCCTACCTGTAATCAGGGACTGTTTGGAGCCATAGAATAGGCCTACTTTCAGCAGGGCACATGTCCTAATGACAGGGCTGATTCTTAAAGAATGTGTGGGACAGTGACTAAGCATAAATAGGCCTAGAATATAAGTCAATTACATTTTGCATACACCCCATTTATATCCATGAGGAGGACCAGAGAGAAACAACACTTTTAACTTTCCCACAAGCCACATTTGAAAACACCAGAATCAGATACGGCTGTTTTGGCCAAGCATGTCAAAGTTTACAAGGAATTTGGTTCTGGTTATTGTTATATCTGAAAACAAAGACAATAGGCTACACATTAAAGAAAATATTGGCAATTTAAAGTTAAATATAAGAATAGCATGCATAAAACCACATGGGAGAACGGCAAATAACATTAAGATACTTTTTACTCTGAAAAATATCCAAATTGTAGGCTTCTGTACAGTATAGTCTTCACTTCAGAAATCATCCAAGGCCTGTTAGGCTATAGGCCTATGGTAGATATCTTGATCTCTGAATGTTGATCCACCAACACATCCAGTAGGCTATCACCAAAGGTGTTCTATTGGGTTGAGGTCAGGACTGTGCAGGCCAGTCAAGCTCATCCACACAAAAATCTGTTATCATTTCTTGGACCGCTTTGTGTAGGCTGTGTAGTCATGTTGGAACAGGAAGGGGCCAAAATCTCTTGGTTAATGCTGAAGCGAAGTTCCTTTCACTGGAACTAGGGGCCAAGCCTAGCTCGGGGATGGCGACTTCAACCCACCTTTGGGATGAATTAGAGCAGAGACAGAGCCAGCTCCTCGTCCAACATGAATGAATCTGCAACCTCATAAATGCACCTCTGGAAGAATGGTCAAAAATTCCCATCAACACACTCCACACTCCAAACATTGTGGAAAGCCTTCCCCGAAGAGTTGAACCTGGTGGATCAACGTCATGTTAATATAGCCTATATGGATTAAGAATGGGATGACACTTATGTTCATAGATAGGAAACGTCTGCTTATGTTCGAGTCAGCAGTGACCCAATACTTTTGGCAATATAGGCCATAGTGTCGTGTAGGCTAGTTTGTCCGTGTCTGAAATATTGCATGGAACACAATTCTTGAAAACCACTGTTTTGAGACTTGACGGTTTTTTCCTAAATGATTCTGATGATAACAGAACCAGCAGAACCAGCTCAGTTTTCGGAGCACAGGCACTTTCGCGACCAGCTGCAGAAGGGTCCTACACACCAATGCGGAAGACGTGACAGATTGGAAAGCCCTACAAGGGAGGAAAACTTCAACGACTGCAAATTGGACAATATTAACTCTTTAGCCGTTATTTTGTTATAAACAGTAAACACTGCAGTAACCGTCACCATGATTTTGTTGGAGATAAATAATCGGATCATAGAAGAAACAATATCTCTTAAATTTGAGAGTGCATCCAACGGGTGAGCAATGAAAGTTAGCAATTTGGATAGTCAGAGCTAACCCTTCCCAGCTAACATATTTCACACTTTAGACCATGTTTATGTTTTCACGTTTTATTTTTGTGTAATTGCACCACTGCTGTCGTATGTGCTTTGCACAAACTAGCTCTCATTGTCATTGTTATATCGTGTTGCATTTAGCGAATGAAGCCGTTTGGTGTGGCATTCAAGGATGGGGTGTGTCATAGCCATTCGATCACGGAGAATTTCCCAATCTAACATTTGATAATAACGTTACTTTGTCTGTAGCCACCCCGTCCGATTTTTATATATATACGCATTCATTTCCATTTAAGATGTGCTGCCATTTATTCTCTTTCACCCTGTGTTTTCTGACGGCAGCGATGGTGGGGAAACGTTTTATCACTTGACGTTAGCTAGCTAGTCATGTAGTTAGCTAATGAAACATTAGCCGCTCTTTAAGGCTAACGTTAGTTTCGGTGAATCCATTTGAACCTGTCAGTGACTTTATTGTAGTGACAGGCCGATTTGGTTCTGCCTCTTTAGATGTATACTTGCACGTTTGTTTTCGACGTAAAGATTGCAAGGATTGGATGCATTTGCCCAGCTAGCTGTCGATAAGTCAGCGGTAACTCTTAACTAGCTAGCAAGTGGCTTCCGGAGCTTAATGTTGGACCATCATCCAGCTGTTATCGGGGACATGTTCCGTTAATATGTAGGGCATTTGATAGCTATGTTCTGAAAAAACATTTGAGTGTACCACATCAAATTGTAATGATCATTTGAAAACTTCGGCTTCAGCTTTTCACAACTCTACAAGCTGGAACATGCACCACATAGTTTGCTGCCTCCCTGTGTTATGGAACAACTATTTCCGCATTCACCAGTTCCCTTCGTTATCACGTTCTTGCAATGCAAATCCACGCACAATATTAGGCTCAGAACAGAATCTCCTTGAACCTGCAAGATTAGCAAGAATCCTATATAAAAGACTCTACCGTCATGCTAGCCATGGGTATCTGGAGAAGGAAAGACCACACCAGGGCTCTTGCTGCTGCAGCGTTTTATGTGCTGACTCAAAAGACTCCTTTGTAAAATCGTTGGAACCGCTGCTCTTTTAAGCAGCAGGAAGTTGAAATAGGTCCAAAAGAAGCAAAGCTGGCTGGCACCACAATATCCTCTCAATTCTTAACTTATTCTCTGTTGTAGCCATGGGCTTCATCTCGGGTCAGTCCCAACCCATTGTTTTGTAACCCATTTTAGATGACACGCAGAGACCAGAAAACATTTTCTCATTATGCCGAATAAGAAGTGTGTATGATGGAGAGCGTGTGCTAGTGGTTGCACAGCATTGCCTCTTATAATGATTTTTTTTTCTTTCTTTTTTTTTCTTACAGGAACAAGCCTGAGGCAGTAGAAGTTACATTTGCAGGTATGTTGCTGAGTCTCAAGTTCAGACAGACTGTTTTGAATAGTCTTTATCTATTCCCTCAGTGTTGTAGATTACAAAATGTAGTCTAATCATACTATTTATTTTGCCCTCAACAGATTTTGATGGGGTCCTTTACCATATCTCCAATCCTGATGGAGACAAGACCAAACTGATGGTCAGCATTTCGCTGAAGTTCTACAAGGAGTTGCAGGACCATGGAGCAGATGAGGTATTGTGGCCCACAATATAAATTCATGTTCAATGAAGGTGGTATTTGACATTTTTGTATTTGTTTCTTATGGTTACCTTTTCAAATAAGAACCTGATCAGCAGCTTTTGCATGTACTGTATGTGCACTGCCAGCGGTACTATGTATTTTGAGCAAATGTATCTCCAAGAAGTTTGATCCTTACACTTCTTAAGCTGATGGTTTGTTTTTGTTTTCATCCTTGTTGTTTGTCATTAATTGCCGTCTGTGTCATGAGATGGTTTTATCACCATATAGGGGAGTAAGCAGGCCCTGTGGTTTCTCAGTGAAACAGGAAGTGAGGGTGACTCACCTCTGATGTAGGAAGTAATGGGCTTCAAAAATAGCCGGCTGTGAACATCGCAGAGTTCCTCAGCTCGGCTCGTGCCACATGCACATACGTGCTCTTGTGACTTGATCCCATGGCTCGGACATGCTCCCCCCCCCCAGCGATGTGATCAGTCACAGTCATCTCTCTTTCACATTCAAATGAGAATTCAAAACTCCCTCAACCACCACTCTGGCCAGACGGGGTCAATGCAAAACAGATGAAAATGTGGATGTGGTCAGAGTAGACGTGGGGCTGCTCCCGTCGCGTGGCACCCATGCCAATGTGATTTTGTTGCGTCTGTTGTGTTTCATTGCTCAAAGTTCTGAATCATGTAACAGGCATGCAAACTCCTCACCTTTCGGCGAAATTCGCCGTTTTGAATCAAAAATAGATGACTTACATGATTCGTGCAGATCCGATGAGAAAATATTTAGGGGGGGGGGGGGTCAAGGTGAATTGAATTTACAACTGAGTTTAAAAATCATGCGCAGACGCTAACGCATCTTGAGGTGTTTCCAGAGCCGCATTTAAAACGTGTCTGATCAGCAAGGGATGCGTGAATGTAGCCCTTATGCGTTTAATAAACATTAGTGGAAGCTAATTGTTGACAAAGACGCAACGAACAGAACGCGCACGCCAATAGCCTCCCTGTTGTGAGCGCAGATAGATGCGTCTCAGGTGGAATAGTCATTCTGGACAGATGGAGGAGAGATGCCGAGGGATTTCACAGGTGGGCTAGTTGAAACTTTCAACTTCTATTAGAGAAAGACGCTGAGTGAAGCAACGGGCATAGGTTGTTTTCTTCTAAAGTTATGAAAGTCAGCGAAATTAGACAAAAATGTAGACATAACGAGTTATTTTGATGAAGAATACGTACAGTTTGAACCATCTAGATCGGCAAAAGGTGAAGCAAATAGGCAGACTTTATCAGTATATCAAAGGCTAATGTGACAGTTGAATTAAATGCTCATAAACTGGTCTGGTTTGTTTTGTCCGGAGACGTAGTTGATTGACATGCTAATGCTGTCTTTAAGAAACGTGGGCCCTGTTACTCGAAGCACACTGCGCATAGACCTTACGCAAAGCCTACGCAAAAGATCTGCAACTCAAATGATTCGCTAGTAACGTAGCCAAAAAAGGTTGCGACTGCTTCAGACCACACGTAACGCACGTAACCGTTTGAGTGTGTGTGACTTGCGACAAGTTTCAGTTACACCCGGATCATTACGAGTTCGTTAGCCATGCGTAACGTACATTTACATTTGATTGTCGAGTTACAGGACCCTGATCAGTAGCCTAGTCTGTGCCTACAGGTAGCCTACAGTTTAACATGTAATATATGAAGACAGTTCACATAACTTTATTGGTTGGTTAAACACACTAGCACAATATAAACCACAAGTAGCCTAGGCTGCATATTAAAACATTTAAAAACAATTTGAAAAAATAAAGCCTATCTACCCTATTTTATATAATAATATTAGGCCTAGTTTGAAATAGTGTGTCTCAAGCAAGTTTATTGATTACCTGGTTTGGTCCAACAAATATTCAGACTTATAGTTTAAAGGGACACTTCACCGATTAGCAGCTTTGTATCTTTAGAAAACCAGTCATGTTTTTGAATGGTCGTGCATCATTCCCTCATTTTGCCTTGAGATGGGAGAAATACAGATTTCAGTGAAACCCATGAATAGGACTTCCTGCTTTCAATGATGTAAAATGATGATTTTTACATCATTGAAAGCAGGAAGTCCAACATTGAAATCAGTATTTCTCCCATCTCAAGGCAAAATGAAGGAATAATGCATGACCGTTCAAAAACATGACTAGTTTTCTAAAGATACAAAGCTTAATGGTGATCGGTGAAGTGTCCCTGTGTCCATTAGGCCTATGAAATCATCAGAAAAGAAAGCGGGTCCCTCACACTTTGGAAGGGGAGTCGGAGAAGAGTCTCACCTTTTTCACCCCTGACCAGTTTGCATGCCTGATGTAAACAATTTAGGTTTTCACGCTCATACCTACAGTTCAGGTTTATGAGAATGTCTTGTTGAAGACTATTTGATGATAATGTGTCTTGATGGTTTCTGTGACTGATTTCCTTTTTTGTTTTGTTTTCTTTTAGCTGCTGAAGCGGATGTATGGAAATTACCTGGTGTCACCTGAGTCAGGTACATGTCAGTTACTGGAAGATGACCAGGCAGATACACACACACTAATACAAGCTCAAGCTGCACAAACAAAAAGTGAAATTGAATAAGACTGACTAACTGACAGACTGAGTTGAATAAGACTTGTGCATCAGAGAAAATTGTTTAATTTTGATCCTGGGAGCAATGCAAGCAATTTTCTCCATGTTGTCTAATGGCCACCTAGGCTTTACTCACACTAACCTGCAGTGTTGTAGTCAAGTCACTGTGCCTCCAGTCCGAGTCCAGGTTCGAGTCTCGAGTGTTCAAGTCTGAGTCAAGTCCAAGTCATTTAAAAAAAAAAAAAAAAAATCCAAGTCGAGTCACTATTGATTCAAGTCGAATCGGAGTTCCCCACTATGTAAGCATAGCCTATCCGGAACATGACGTGTAAGGTATGACATGAAGCAGTAACATTCCATCGCACTAATATGAATATTAAAAATGTCCCTTACAAAACAAGTCTGAATGTATGAGTCTGAGTCCAAGTTCGAGTCATTCAGTGCTCAAGTCCAGTCAAGTACAGACGAGTCTGTAAATTTAGCCAAAGACTCGGACTCGACACTGCTAACTTGCCATATATTGATGTGTGTGTGTGTGTGTGTATTACTCAGTCACTCTGTCCCTACATTGTTCTACTTGTCTTAAAACCAGTTATATATTCTGGATTGATTGACCATGTTCCCCTTTTGTGTCACTGTCAGGGTACAACGTGTCCCTGCTCTATGACTTGGACAATGTGCCCTCTAACAAAGAGGAGGTGGTCCACCAAGCAGGCATGCTGAAGAGGAACTGCTTTGCCTCTGTGTTCGAGAAGTACTTCAAGTTCCAGGAGGAGGGCAAAGAGGGTCAGAGCAGAGCTGTGGTCCACTACAGAGATGATGAGACAATGTAGGTGGCGGCTCCAAGTAGCAGGAGAAAGCTTTTTATCACAGGACCATGATATGACATACTGTACATGCATGCAGACAGACAAAGAAAGAAACAAAACAAGTTCACACAATAATGCAACTAGACAATATATGTTGAAGTAAATGAACAGGATGACATATCAGTTAAACCATAGGTAAACCACCTGAAGTGTTTGAAGTGTAAATGACATAGCTGTCTGTTCTGCCTTATGCCCTTCTGACCCCTATTTATCAAATGACTGGTCTGTCCAAGTGACAGAACCCTGCTTTGTTTTGAAGTGTAACTGGAGTAGAGTGCTGTGATTTCAACCAAACCTCTATTCTCACGCATTAGTTCCTCCTGTCCTTTGACTCTTCCCAGGTACCTTGAGGCAAAGAAAGACAGAGTCACCGTGGTCTTCAGCACAGTGTTCAAGGATGATGACGATGTCGTCATTGGGAAAGTGTTCATGCAGGTTTGTGTTTTGACATGGTGTTAGGGCAGCCTCGCCAGTGCTCTTTCAGTTTTGTGCTTCACACAGGTGTCTGTTTTCTATTTTCACACAAGTCTATTAGCTGTTTTCATCACAAGCAGCTGGCTTAAGATCTATATTAGTGTTTGGACTGGTGCAGTAAAACTGTTGTATCACTCAGTGATCATAAATCACTTCTTACCACATCATGACTGTTAAATACCACAGTCCTCCACACCTCATTTAATTAGTGAGTGTAGTGGTCACAGCATCAGTTTAATTGTCTGACTTGTGTTCTCAGGCTGTCTTACGGCATGCTTTGTGAAAACAAGGTCACGCAGTTTGTTGACCTCATCCATCCCTGAAGCAGTCTTGCCCTGTCATTGAGTCTCGTGTGCTCTGGCTCCTGGTGCTGCCCGCTGTGCTGTTCTGAGACGTCTGCTTGTGTCTGTGCAGGAGTTTAAGGAGGGCCGGCGTGCCAGCCACACGGCCCCCCAGGTGCTCTTCAGCCACAGGGAGCCTCCCCTGGAGCTCAAGGACACTGATGCCGCGGTGGGAGACAACATCGGCTACATCACATTCGGTGGGTTCTGTAAACTGTGCTAGGAGCCTGATCAGCTTGACATGTTCTCTCTCTGTAGCGTTGGTACTTGTAGTGACTGAGCTAGTAACATAATATGCATGGTTCAATCCCATGTAAGCTCCTGTTGGCATATGTCTCTGTCTTTACCCTAGTCGCTCATTCAAAACACTTATTGGTACCCTTCGGAAGTCGTTACATCAAACAAATTGTGTGACTCCAAAGCTGGAAGGCAGATTCACCTGTGACAGGTGTTCCCTCGCTGTGTGTAGAGACTGCGTGTCTGCCTGTCATAGTTGCTGTTTACTCAGTGGCTTGTTGAAACAATGCCACACCCTTTCAACACAAACCCCCCAAGCAGACAGACATACAGCAGTTGGCAGCAGGTGATCTTATACAGCCAGCAAACCACAAACCGACGAAAGAATTGGTGCCTGGTGGAGTCTGACTTTCACCTCCAGATTCTCATGCTAAAGTGATGATGGTTATTGTGTATGAAGGGAATCCTGATCAGCCTGAAAATACTTTCTCTCTCTTTTTCTTTTCGTTAGTTCTGTTTCCTCGTCACACCAGCGCCAATGCCAGAGACAACACCATCAACCTCATCCACACCTTCCGCGACTATCTGCATTATCACATAAAGTGCTCCAAGGTATGTGCATGGCCAACGGAGCGAGCGGTGCAGCTCTTGCTCAAGAGTGGGGCTCACCGGTCCTGTTCTCATTTGTAATCAGTGGGTGGGCTCTGTAGTCTGTATACAGTCAGTGAGTAATGCTCCGTCTGCATACATCCTGCTCATTCATCTCTTTTGTGGGGGTGTGTATGCATGCCTTTTAAACACTCCACAGGGTTAATGTGTGAGCTCAACTATGCAGCCTTGTTTTCTTTAAACTCATAATGTGTGCGTGTTTTTTTTCCCTCCCTCTCTCTCTCTCTCTCTCTCTCTCTCTCTCTGCACAGGCCTACATTCACACACGCATGAGGGCTAAGACCTCCGACTTCTTAAAGGTTCTGAACCGTGCCCGTCCCGATGCTGAGAAGAAAGAGATGAAGACTATCTCGTGAGTACATTCAGTGTGCACCCTGCCTGAAATGAAGCCTGCTGCTGCAGGTTGTAAAGACGGCTGCGGTTTGCTTGCTTGCACATGGCATGCGTTCAATACTTAATGAATATGAACGGTTGGCAGGCAAGCACAGCACCTCAGGACATTAACATTAATGAAGAGCAAACATGGGAAACAAGTTGTTCTTCTCCTCTTTAAGATTCTAAGTTGTATTTTAACTTTGAGTGTTAAGCCCGACTTGCTAAACCAACATCCAACGGCAAAGATAGCTAACACATTTGTGATCGGTCAATATAGTCTTGGGTCAGAAGCAGCTTCTTCTGTATATTTTTTGTGATCTCATGGTCCAAACTGCCTGAGCGCTTCTTCATTACTATACTATCTATGGGACCAAGCCACAGCATACTTGAAACACAGTGCTGTTATCTTTGCCCTATCATTGCACTTGCTTCTCTGTGGTATTTGAGATGCATTGACCATTGTGGGGAATCATAAGTTGGTTTTTAGCATTGATGTTCCTCCCAAGTGTTTTTATTATTTTCTTCATTGCAATTTTAATTTTGAGTCACTTCAACCACTTTGGATTATGCTCTGAGGACAAAATCTGATGCCCATGTTGATTGTATCCATGCAGGGGTAAGACCTTCTCTCGCTAAGGATGCGTGCGCAGACTTGAACAGGCTTGGGGACATGGCGAGACACGCATCCGCAGTTCCATGCCTCACTGGACTAGATCAACCTCCCTGTCTCTGGCCAGTGCTCTGGGTCCCCCAAGAGATGTCCACGCTTCACAAGGGAGGACTACAATTTGTTGCTTTGCATTCCTTGGATAAATATTTGATGCAATTATATGACAATATGAACAAATGAATTTTTTGATACAGTATGACCTTGTATTCCATTTGGTACTCTTGCCTTGCATTCTTTCTTAGATTGTGTTTGTTTTAACAACGCAGTATTCACCAGACCTGCTACTCTCATTCTATTCGCTCAAAATCACCTGTCCCGTTTTGGAAATCATGTGATGGTAAAGAATAAACCAGTCTTGTTACAAACATGATGTGTGACCTTTTTTTTCAAATGTGACATGCTACTTAAAATTATGAATTCTAAATGTTTAAACATAAGACATAAGTGAAAAGACTGTATTGTTTCCATCAACATAACATTCTTAAAAAGACTGTATATTAGAATAACTATACCATACTCTCATTTCAATATCAAATAAACTTCAACAAAAGACATTGATTTGAGGTGCTTTATTTATTGCCATGAAGTTACAATGAAAGTGGTCGGTCAATCTCCAGAGATATCAGATCCCTGATGGGGATCAGGCACTTGGAATGCAGGGTGTGGTGGTGGGGGAGGGAGAAGAATGTTGAGTTGGGTGGAGCTGGGTGGTGACATTCCCTCTATTCTTCCTCATCTGGGGCCGCCTCGTCCTCCGCTGGTGGGCTGTCGGAGAGCTGTCCCTCTTCTGAGTCCTCCCCCTGCTCTGACTGTTGCTCTGCGGTCTCGCTCTCTTCTTCCCTCTCATCCTCCTCCTCCTCCTCTGCCCTCTCGTCCTCCTCCTCTGCCCTCTCGTCCTCCTCCTCTCCCCTCTCTTCTTCCTCCTCTCCCCACTCCTCCTCCGCAGCTAGAGTTACGCTCTCTGGTGCCGCCAAATCGTGTTCTTCCTCTTCCTCCTCTACCTCGTAGTTGTCAGCCTGTGTGAGGATAGTCTCACGCTCGTTCTCAGAGACAACCTCCCCATCCACAATCTCCTGGCTTATGATGAGCACCTTCTTAAGACTGGCTGGGGGTCGAGCTGGAAAGACAGAGGGCATGTCTCAGACTGGTGCTGGGGTTAGGGACAAATAGTCATTGTGCAATATACCTTCACCTCATCTCTTCTCTGATCAGATTTTGCTTGTTAAATCAATATTTTGAGAGCCATTTGCTTTTTGCACCATCCATTCAGATTGCCTCCACTCTTAGAAAGAAACTTGTCTCTGACGAAATGTTTTGTCATGCAGAACATGTATTTTGAATTACAATTCATGCATTTTCAAATGTCTCTCATTCAAATTATGTTGTTTTTTTTAGCACAAACAAACTCCACAGAGGCAAGTTGATGCTTGTTTTTGCAAAATCTTTTTCAGAGTTTTGCAGATCTTTCTTCTAAGAGTGCAAGTCATTTGTAGTATAAAAATGGTCATAATCAAACAATGTTTTTGATAAAAGAATGTTGCCATATATACCTTATATGGCATTCGGTAGTACGTTCATGATGAATAGATAGAGTACCCATTGAAGCTTGCACTTAACATGCAGATTTGGGCAGTAAAGATCCAGCTACCATAAGAAAAGTGGTAGTGAAAATTGACATGAAAAAACAAGTGAAGTGATTGGGTTTAAGACATGCTAGCAGTGGGTTAGCCACAGTGCGACAGACAGAAACGGCTAAACTTGTGGCACTTCTATGTGTCACATTACTTACCGGCCTGCAATGCCTGCTCTAAAGAAAAATCCACTCTGTGGGGGGAATGGAGAGAGGTGAGAGAAAATGGGGAGGAGGGGAGGAAGACATAACGAGAGGTAAAAAGGAGCAGGAGATTTATGGTTGCTGTGTGTGTGTGTGTGTGTGTGTGTGTTATCACAGAGGATGAATACTTGCTGTGACACGCTGGGGCCTGTTTAAAGCCCCTACCACAGCATTCACCGTGGAACACTGCTCTATTTACATTCATGCTGAAAAACTCGGGGATTCTGGTGCAATGAGTCAATACTGATCCATGCACTGATAAACCATTCTCCTGATTCTGCGACTCTGCGTGGCCATACTGAACACATGAAGGGAATAGGGATATCTGCATCTTTTGACCACATGAGATGAGTTGTTGTTTAATTGATGCATGCATGTTATGTGTTAAGTGTTAGGGGTTTAATGAGACTGTAATGTAGCCTGGTTAAAACCAGACTCAGTGAGCTCTAGGTGGGAGTGGTCAGGCTATAGCTGAGAAGCAGTTATGTTGGCAAGCTGACTTACTTGTCATCAGGATTGCTGTGGCCTGCATTACTGTAGCCTGCATTACTGTCATCTGGACCTTCGCCCTCCAGTAAGCTGTGGTAGGTGGCGATCTCAGACTCCAGCTTCATCTTGAGGTTGAGCAGAGTCTGGTAGTCCAACCTCTGCCTCTCCACCTGGGCCCGCACCTGGCCCAGCTCATCCTCCAGCTGCACGATGATCTTGTTGTATTGGGTCATCTCCCGGGCCGACCGATTCTGCGTATCAGCCAGCGTGTCCTCAAGGGAGCGGTTCTGGGATTAAGAGGTTAAATGTAATTACATATTCAGACAAGATATTGCGCATTCATACAAGTTGTTTTGTAAATATCTAATTATCTTGTTGTGTGTAAGAAAGCATTGCATCATAAGACAGGGGTGAGAACTTTAGATCGGTTGTGTAATTGTGTTGGATGTGAGACGATTAAAAGAACAGTTGAGCAATGGCAGCAGGCAGAACATTTTGTTCAGTCATACGATGGGAATTCCTTTGTGGTCTCAGTGGATTAGTATCAAAGGCAGGTACAGGCTGGGCCAGACATGGGTGGGAGGGGATGGGTGAGCGCTGACAGAGGGAGTCTCGTGCACATACAGGAGGACATACAGTACCATATTGTGCAAAGCCTGAACGTCGATCTCCAAGGCCTGCTTCTGTCTGCGCAGCTCATTCAGTTCAGTTTTGCCCGTTTGAAGCGCTTCAGTGTTCTGTGTCACCTCAGCTGTTATGTTGTCAAACTGTCAAAGAGATCAAACATCCATGGTTTATTTATATGAGAGGGGGGCGTGGCCATATCAGTAACCATGCATCTGTTCCTATTAAACCAACCTTAGACTGATACCAGGTCTCTGTGTCCTCACGGTTCTTCTTAGCAGCTTTCTCATAATCGTTACGGATCTTGTTGATTGTCTCATTGAGATCATCGCCCTTGCGGTTGTCCATTTCAACAGAGACGTTGGAGTTGCTGATCTGGCCTCTCAGCTGGTCAACATCCTGCAAAGGTGAAAACTGTGTTACACCAGAGAGGCCAGACAGACTGCTGGGTGAGCTCGGCTCTGGAGCCTGTACAGTACCTCCTCGTGGTTCTTCTTGAGGTACACCAGCTCCTCTGTCATGGACTCGATCTGACTCTCCAGCTGCATGCGGCTCATATGGGTTTCATCGATGAGTTTGCGCAAGCCTGCAATGTCCTGCTCCACGCCCTGCCGCATGCCCTGCTCATTCTCAAATCTGTGACAGAAAATATTCAGTTATCAAAAGTTCAGAAAGTCTTCAAACTGTCAGCTGTCAGAGGGCAACTCCCCACATGCCCCACAAGAATACACGCCCCTAAGGCTTTTAGGACAGGACTCCACAACAATGCATATAGAAAATCCAATTAAATTAGCAAATGAATAAATATGTAGATAAATAGATAAACAAACTGCTCATCTTACTTTACTTTGAAGTCATCTGCAGCCAATCTTGCATTATCAATCTGCAGCAAGAGTCGGGCATTTTCCATTGTCATATCTTGGAGCTATACCAAAAAGAAATGAAAATGCATTATAACACGGGCCTGTGCAACTGGGTTGTGACACAGGGACACAGCCGGAAATAAACAAGAGAGTCTTCAAAACTTGAATGATAGTATAGTTTTAGGATACCTGTTCCTTTAGGGTGGCAAGTGGTTGCTCATATGCACTCCAGTCTCTTTCGACGCCCGTGCCTCTTTTACTCAAGACCTCTTTAATTCGATCCTCCAATTTTTGGTTGGACTCCTCCAGCGTTCGCACCTTGGATAGGTATCCGGAAAGGCGGTCGTTGAGACCTCGCATGGTTTCTTTCTCATTTGCTGGAGAGAGACTAACCTTCCCGTTATCCAGCTGCACGTGAGGGCTCAGCATATTGGAGAGATTCCTAACATTTGAGACGGAGATGCGGGAGCCAATGCCCCCGGCTCCCCCGAACACACTGGCCGCACTAGACCGGACCCCTCGCTGCGCAAGGCTGCCTGAGGCGCTTGAGCTGGAGAAGTTCCTCGGAGCAGTGGAAGATCTCGCAAAGTACGACATTATTGTGAATGCGTCTGGATGCGAGCAGGCAATGGGCTAATGGTAACTTCACCAACGTTCACACCTGTACAGGTGTGGCCCGAGGGGGTTCCTATTTATACTGTAGTGCCAGTGCGCATCGGTATGTTCGTGAAAGCGGATTGGTTGAAAAATGTAGCTCAGCCTACTACGTTCTAAAGGTGCAGATGCAGAAGCAATCACGCAGGAGTTTAATCATTGCTGTATTGACATAAAGGTGTATGTACCTTGTACCCTGGCTGTTTATTACCATTTAATTTCATCTATGCTATAAAACGATCTGACGGTATAGAGAGACCAAAATGAATGTCATCTAGTCTTTTAACATGGTTAAGATTAATCAACATCAAAACACGATTGTCAACATCAAAAACATTACCACCAACATCGAGAATTATCATCATCACCAAAAACACCAGTAGTGCACTTGACAGATCTTGAGTGACAGGTTTCTGCATCCCAGAGTAGAAGCCATCAACGCTTATTGTGTGGTCCTCGCATTTCCAAGAGTTCATCTCCCCCTAGTGGACAGTTGTCTTTGACCCTACATTTCATTCTTCCTCGCGTCACTGGACAGGTGAGACTGCACATCTGTAGACACACCTGGTCCAGGAGCACTGCATTATTCAGGAGGGGCGGAACACGCCAGACCTTAAATACTCACTCTCAACACTCACACACACATTCTCAAACTTTGCACTTTTGGTACCATCCATCCATCCTTCGCTCACTAGTTAGCTGATAGCATGGCGAGCACGACATCCGAAGCAGCCAGGCGTGACCCTCAAGAGAAAGGCAAGGGGGCTGCTGTAGATTTAAACGACAAATTCGTGGCGCTGATTGATAAGGTAAGCATAATGTAGGCTACCAATGTAATATACAGTATGCATACTTATTTCTCTTGTCATTTATTTAGGCATATGCATGTTTTTTTGTATAGATTGGTGAAATTAGAATATTGTGCTTTCATATGTGATGAATTGATAATGAAAATGAAATGGTGATGAAAAACATGTTGATTAGAGATGCAGGAAAATAAGTTTTGCCTTGGTCATGCCATTTAATTTATTTAAGTATCCACCTTTATTTAAGTATCCACCTCTAGCCTGTCTATGTCCATTATCCATTACAAACATACTCATGAGACAACTGACTCAATATATGACTCAATATACTGACTGCATATTACTTCATATACTGTAGCATAGTCGCATTTGCTATGCTCATTGTCAGTGTTCTTGTGTGTTATCATCCTTAGTCTTTATTATTGACCTCATTTGTATTTAGCAGGCTTCTGCCAGCCAAGTAAAAGCACAGAAATACTCTTTTGCAAGTAGCCTACTGATCATTTTTAACCCGATTTGTTACGGTGGTCCTGTAGGCTAACACATTCCGCAAGCCTCTGTGTTTCTGAAAAGGTCATTGTTATTTGCCACAGGTGCGTGGTCTACAAGATCAGAACAAGGTCTTAGAAACCCGACTGAACATCCTGCTGAAACAGGAACCCTACAAAGCCAACATTGATGAGATTGTGAAGAATCTGAAAGGTAATTTGACGAGACAGGTGGAGAGTTTAACCCTGGACAACGAGAAGTTGCAGCAGGAGCTGGGGCGAGCTGAGGAAGAAGTTGAGCGCTCGAGGGACAAGTAAGTCTGTCCAAACATGTTCAGGGGGTCATTTTGAAGGAACATAAATGGTGAAATGAATGCAGGCAACAGTTTAGGCATAGCTTTTTCAGTAAACAGGAAGTCTATCTTCAGGACTCACTGCAGTCATTCCTTTACGAGCTCGTAAATGCATGTAAACTATACGCTTTTACTTGATCAGCCGCAGGACCACACCAACAGTTCAGCTGTCTAAAGCCATTTGGTTTCCTCCTCTGTGGTGGCTCTCTCTCTCTCTCTCAAGTGCTTCTCACTCTGTCCCTTTGAACTATCATTAAGGTATGAGAAGGAGGTCCAGAAGAAGGCTGAGGCAGAGGATGACTTTGTGATCAACAAAAAGGTATGTTAACAGCATCAGCCATATTATTTGCATGCATGAAATTCCTCTCAAAATGCAAATTTTCTGTCAATTGTCATAACTCAAGTGCCAGACTCCTCTTATC